>NC_088867.1:25126661-25426661 GCF_032884065.1 Artemia franciscana | reverse complement strand
TATTTTCTTTTATATATATATATATATTATATATATATATTGCACCAGACATGGACGCAGGAATGCCTGAATTCTCCCTCTTCATAAATCTCGTATTTTTCAAGTGATTTGTCTATTTTTTCTATACCTTTTGAGTAATACGCCCTTCTTTTCTCTCTCTTTTATTATTTGACAAATTTTGCTCCCGTACCCTTGGATTACGGACCGGTCGAAATAAATCTCCATGTATTTGTCTGCCTAATACTGAAAAAAAACTTACACTTTTCCTCTGGATTATGTTTTATGAATTTCAAATTGAATGCCCGAGTGTAAGAACAGAAGCACCTTAGTTCATAGCTTGCTACCTAATTTGTTTTCAATAGATATCATGGTTTCCGGAGACTGAACAGAATGAATTGCTGAAGTTTTCAAAAAATTTATCGGTGGAAGAACCAAATCTACATAGATTTATTTTGTTCAAGAGATCAGAAGTTTGACATTTACGCTTTTTTCCAAAGCTGTAGCTTCCAAAGTTTCCAAAGATGTAGCTTTTTAAAACTGTGTTTATGTATGTAGGGTTTAATTGAATGGATTTTGCTAGTCCACCTACTAATAGGATGCTCAAAAAATGTTTTGATATCTCTACGTAGACCTCTCTTCCTCCCACAGAGCTTGGGTCAGACTGCAGACTATAAATAGGGACGACTATGATTATAGATCTTTCTTCTGACGAAGTTTGGTTTGGGTCTGACTTTGTCATCAATTAGTATTTATGGAAAGTATTAAAATATACCTTCCTCATCCTGTATAAAGGTCAAATGGATCAGCGGTCGGATCAGGTATGACCCTAGGAAGTGCTTACTAAGATATTTACTCATACTTTACACCAAATTTGGTTGATATCGGACAACTTCTTCTATTAGATGTCATGAAGGTAAAAATTTAGTGTTCTCTTCCCCATTTTCATCCCCCACAGAAGTAGGTTTGGGTCCCACCATCCAAAAGGCGTAGCTAGGACACTAGAGCTTAGGCCCTACAAAGTTTGTGTGATGCGTAAAAATTTCATTTGGTTCATGTCTTAATGATGAGAATGTAGGTATCCTGTGCCCGCAGAAGTTAGACTGTGCTAGGACGCCCCAAAGGCACAATTGGGACAGTAGTTTTTACTAGTTATTAGATTGGGTTCATTTCTGACAGCTCACTGGTATATGCGTAAATGAAAAGAGTCCGGAAACCTCCGCCCCACCCCTTTTCTCTCTTATGAGTCGTATCGAAGCTGAGCTTTTTGAGTCAACTTCTATCCTCAAACTTTACACGCGTATAAATCTTTAGCAAATTTTATCGAACTTGAATATATCATAAAATAAAAAATAAAAAATTGAATCTCCAGATTGACTTTTCCGCAATATTGTATCCTAGAAATGTAGAAGAGATACAAATTCTCTTGTGTCTCGAAAACATAATTCTATGTTCTCCTAGAAGTCGACATTACATGGTCTGTAAGAAGTTCTCTTTACTGAGTTGGTGTCGTTCTGATTCTAGTTTATAAATAAGCTTGAAAACAGGGATTTCTGCTTGTTTTCTTAAAATTTCTGTACATTGTTCAAATTTCAGAGGACAAAAGTTCTTTATTTCTTGGCCTTGTTGGGGAAAAAAAACGTGAAGCTGTAGACCGTTGATCATGGTGAAAGCAAAGACAACAAAAGCAGTAGTGTTGCTCCGCAACATAATACGAGCTCAGTGTTGCTCCGAAGCACTATCATAAATAGGCTCCGTAACAAGTTTAAAAACGGTGTGCAGTTTTTGTTCGTCTGCGTCTGATATTTTTTTGGTCGGGGATCTCTTTGGGATCCAGGCTGGGAACTTTGAATGTTTATAAGATCAAAATATTTATCTAGTTTATATATTTTGGTTAAGTTTATCTCCCTATTTATTACCCATCGCAGCCGCTTATTTTATACAAACGTTTTTTACAGTTGTTTTGAGTTTTAGAAATTTCTTAGGCCACACTGACTCTCCATTTGTAAGTAAAATGGAAGAAAATATATGAATATCAGATTACTAAGAATATTAAGAAAGTGGTAAAAACTTTCTTAATTCTTTTTTAATTGTCTTAATTAAAAGTTTTACCTGATATATCAACATAGAGAAAAATTTTATCCGAAGAATTTGATTGAAGAACAAAGGACAATCAAAAAAATACTTTGCAAAACAAAGGCCAACAAAGATAATTACCAAGACAAGTAGTATTTCTTCGTTCAGTCATATACGATGGAGTCTTAGGTGGGGAAGGGGAGGGGGCATGAACGCCAGAAGAGAAAGGTAATGACCACCTTTGGGAAATAAGAAGACGTTAAAAAGTTTATATAAATAGAAAAATAAGAGATATTTGAATCTTGGTAAAAACCAATATCCTGGTTGCACTTGGTCTCTTGGGGCATTTCTTGACAGTGCTCTTGGGGGGGGGGTATTTAAGGTAGCCCAAATTCTTCAAGACAAGCGAGTCATATTGAAACTACACAAAAATGGTAAAAAAAAATATTAAGATTATGGGAGGAACACGGGGAGGAACCCAACCTTAGCGTATAAATAACGGTTCAATAGAGGAAATCCTTTCATTTGACAGTTAAATAAAACAAAAATATCTCTGGATATATCGGTCACCGAAATATCTGGAGGTATTTTTTTTGCGTTTATCTTTCAAATAAAAGGATTTTCCCTGTTGAACTTTTTTTATATGTCACGGAGAGACAATGTGGTTTCAAAAATCCCTACCCCAACCTAAGATTAAGGCTTGTTGACTTTTATTGAATGAAGGTCCTAATTTTATTCGAATGTCAATTCACAAACTATTAAGTGTAATTGGCAAGTAATGTTGCACCTCTTTGCATTTCGTTTTAGGCTTTTTTATTCATAGTAATTTCTATTCGGTTCAAGTCTTATCAAACAGTTCACGGTAATGAACTGAAAATAAGGGGCGACTCGGCCTAATAGTAAACGAAAATTCTGTTCGAATTTTGACAACAATAAATACATCAAAAGAATTGGCTTTTTAAGCTGATTAAATAAAAAAAAACAAGTTTTTTCAACTGAAATAAGGAGCAACATTAAAGCATAAAACGAACAGAAATTATTATTTATATGAGGGGGTTAGCCCCCTAGTCAATACCTCTTTCTTTACGCTAAACTTTTTTGTTCCAATTTTTTAAGAAAGACCCCTGAATCACAAAGGCCATCCAATTATAAAAAATAGCTCTTTTGAAAGTACTAAAAAAAACTTTAGCGTAAAGAGCGAGGTATTGACTACGGGGCGAACCCCCTCATATACGTAATAATTTCTGTTTATTTCAAGTTTTAATGTTGCTCCTTACTTTCAGTTGTAAAAACATCTTTGTTTTTTTCTAATTTCTGATCTTTTTTAAATAATGCTCAGAACCCTTCATAGAAATGTCCCTTCCCTGATGAAAACTTCCTCCATGGAAAGAACCTCCCACGTGATTTTCATTAAGATTCTATTGCTCTTAGGGATTATTTCCCCTTTTTTTGGAAAATAAGATTTTCTCAGGCTGATGGGTAAGACTTTTTTTTTTAGAGTTTTGGTTACTATTGAACGTTTAATATTAGTTTAATATAAATTTAATATTATCCATGAAAAGTTGCCTGATTTTCAAAAGGGGGGGAACACCCGAAAAGTCAAGGAATCTTAATAAAAATTGTCCCATCAGATTCAGCGGATAAGAGAACTCTGTCGTTGAGGTTTCCAGCTCCTATTAACAAAAATGTGGAATTTGTATATATTTTTGCCAGAAGAAAGGTCATCGATCCGTGTTTTTTTTTTTTTTTTTTTTTTTTTTCCAGGGGTGTTCATATTGAATCAATGGTCTTAGAAGATCGGGAGAGGGCTTATCCGGACGGAAATTAAAGGTTCCAGTGCCTCTTTTAAGTGATCGAAAAAGTTTGAAGGGTAACTAGCCTCCCTCCAATGCACCCTTTTCCCCCTAAAATCGTCTGACGTAGTTTAAAGGTCCAAGGACTATGCGTTTGGAGATAACATGACCCCCTACAGTCCCTGGAGAAAGGGCTGTAAGCTATGAATTCTACAAATTGTTTAAATTTAATATTTTTTATTCTGAAGTGTGCCGAAATTTTTTCGGGGGGGGGGGGATTCCCAGGGAAGAAGTTTTCATGGAGAGGGAAGCTTTCCAGGGGAATTTGCCAGAATTCCTATGCGAAAATTTTATATCTGTCACTCAATTTTACATGCGGAGATGTTTTAAAAGAATTGTCTGTAGGAGTTTTCCATTGGGAGAGGGGGGACTCCCCGTTGACGGGGGGATTTCCGAGAAAAATTTCCTCGGAGGGGATATTTTCGGCAAATTTGAAGAACGATCTGAAGTTAAATTAAGAAGCACGTTATTTTTCATAGAGGGCGGGGGGTCCCTGGGGGAAACTCCCCGTTGACGGGGGGATTTCCGGGGAAAATATCCACGGAGGGGGGGGGGTAGATTTGAAAAACGATCAGAAGTTGAATTAAAGAAGCAAGTTTTTTTTCATATGAAAGTATGCTAAGGGGATTTTTAAAACAGAATCGTCCGCAAGAAATTTTCCGGGAAGAATTTTCAGCGATGAAGGACTTGACCGGTGGGGTTTTACGTGGGAGGAACTTTCTTTAGAGGAATTTTTTGTGGGGAAGAATTTTACACGGAGAGAAGTGATTTCCCGGATTTCCCGGTATTATTTGAAAAACAGTCAGAAATTCAGAAATGTTTCCCTATCTGAGCAAGGGTGAGCCCTCCTCAATACCTTGCTCTTTACGCTAAAGTCTGAATACAAAGGCCGTTAATTAGAATAAGAGGATTTTTAAAGGTGCTAGAAAACTTTAGCGTGAAGAGCGAGGGATTGAGGAGGGGGTAGTCCCTCTCATGTATGGAATAATTTCCGTTCGTTTTAAGTTTTAATGGCGTTCCTTACTTTTGGTTGAAAAACTTTTTTTTGTTATTTAACGTCATACAAAGGCTAATTCATTGAAGCTAAAATCTGTCTAGTTTTGAAAGCCGCTCTTTACTTTGCTCTCCTTGCAAACTAACAGTATTTTTAATGATACTAGCAAGGTAGTATTTGTTCTTAATTCTCGTCCATGTCCAAAATGTCATTGAACAGCAGATTGCAACAAAAAGTATGAGCTGTTTGGCAGCATACTATTTTCTATCATTATAACTGTCACGAAATTTAACGGTGGACGAATTCATGTATTAATTATTTAGGGTATTTTTGTACATATTAATGTTTTGCCTCAGGACACAGAACTAACGTTTCTTGTTGTATTAGATTCGGAGAATTTTCAAGTGCACGCCCACATTCACCACAATTTTTTTAGTTGTCAAGTAAAATGTTTTGATGGAAAATGTCTCCTCTAAACAAAAACTTCCTGAAAAGAATGAAGATTGGTTTTATTTCGCGCGATATCAACGTGTTTGAAATCCTATCTTTCAGGCTATATTGTTGATTTGATATAAGTTGAGATTATCTTCGAGTCTAGATTTATTATTTAAGCTGGGGGGAGGGGGGATACAAAGGCTTAGAACTGAATAGTGAGGGAGACTGTAGACATTCTTCCCTTATATTCCTCTGTTCTTCAGAGGTTTGTTCATCTGTTTTCCAGTATAGTTAGAGTATATTTGCCTAAACATTCCTAAAACGGTGTCTATGCAAACACAAATTTGGTGAAAGTCTTTGGTACCAGTGTTAGTAGAAACGGTATTGAAGTTGCTTTTCAACATTTGTGTTCATTGCTTTTTCTTGTAGTTAGATTTTGGGGAAATCAGTTTTTTTTTTCTTTTGTAATGGCATATTTCATGGTGCCTGGCCTCTAAAACTTCTTTCAAAGGGAAAACGAGACGATTGTCAGAGTTAACCTCCCTAGGGAACAGCTTTTATTTAGGTCGGTTTCTAGAGTTTTGCCTGTTAGACTTCCTTTGAAGGAAAAATGAGACGGGTTGTCAGAGTTAATCTCCCTCGACAGGCCGTTGCAAATGGAGATGCGGCGTCTTACCAACCTCTTCTTCAAGCATTCTGGGCCGAGTGTCTCTTATTATACGTATTCCGGCCAAACTTTATTTTTGCTTTTGTGCGTATTGTCTTGGCAAATGGTGGTAGTAGGTGGTACCATTGTGCTATTTCTACTCTCTCTCTCTCTCTCTCTGACAGGTTGCAATGGTACCCAATCATGTTATACGTTGTTATTGGGGTCATACTTTGAATCTTCTTTAGTGGCGCCGATAGTGTTTTACAGGCACTTTCAAAAAGCGAGCATCCATATTCCTATAGGTGTAATCCAAAGCATGTACAGAGGGAAAACTGGGCTAGATGGTTCTTATAATAAAGAATCCCGCCCAGCTTTCTCGTGTAGGAGGATAGGGCCTAATCCAAGAGGGGTCCCCATGAGAAGTCTGGGGAGAAATGTATTCCTAAAAGAAAAAGCATGTCAACTGTCTTGATAGCTTCCACCCTTGAAGATGAATTTTAGATGAATTCGAGAGCGACGATAGATCTCTATGAGATCTGATGTTCAGGACAGGTACGGTGAGACAGGCTCTACATGTTTGTGGACAGCTCCACGGGCCGTTGTATCATCAGAAAAACGACGCAGAGGGCTCTTTACTAAATATAGGGTAACCTTCCATTGGCACTATTGATAAACGCACAAAAAAAACTAAAAATAATGTAGAACAGAATATACACTGTGCTATTGATACTCTTTCGGGCTTTGGATAGGGCTTGTAGATTTTTTTTTCTCCATCCAGAGAATATTATCCGCAGCCTTCAGACCAGCTTTGGTAGGCAAAATTTGTCCCTCAATGAGAGTCACTTAGCATTCGCCAGCCATCAGTGATAAGCGGCACTTGGTCCTCATAACCGGCGCTACTAAGGAATTTTTTTTATTCCACCTCTGTTTTCTCCTAGATGGATTCTTTTTGTGCTCCGGCTGGCACTTCAAATTTTCAGGGGTAGTAACAACCTTTCCCCCTCTCGTGAATGGTTCTGACAACCATCACTGGCTTCAGTCTATCCAAACTCGGCAGCGTGTTTCATAAATATCCTGCCTTAAGGTCAGACATTGGGCAGTACAGCCAGTGGTTAGATGGTGATTGAAGTCCCCTGATGGTAACCCCCTGTTTTTTACCATTAATCTCAGGGGAACCACTAGAAGGTTGTTACCACTACACCCTCCAATGAGATATGCCTGTCTTTCTACTGTATTCTTTCGCTTATTCATCCCGTATCTTTTCCTGTGATTGATCCTGGGCTCGTTCCCTTGCTCCTTCCTTCCCGTGTTGTTTCTTTCTCATGCTCCTATTTCTCACCTGTTCTTGTTCCCATGTTTGTTCTTCTTTTCTTAGTTCAAATTCAGTAGGTGACTGTCAAACTGTTAACTGTTTTGTTGTGAAAAGTACAGTTCCGTTGCTTATTGATAATTTCTCGTGTTTTTTTTCTTTGCTCCTTTGTTCTTTTCGGTCACTTCGATCACTTCGGTCTCAAACTAACTTGTTTTTCCTATTTTTGTTTCTGTGTTTGATCCTGTGTTCGATATTTCTTTTACTGAGCCTGAATGGGCTTTGACTGTAGTTCAACTTCAAATCAACTTTTAGTTATTTGTCGCGAGAGTGCAGTTGATAGTTCAGATATGTTGTTTATTCTTATTAGAAATGGCACAAGAACTTTGAGTTTACAATTTAATAAGCCCTTTCTTAAATTCCTCCCATCACCCCTTCTATACGAAGTTGGTTGGAAGAAAAAAAAGTTGAAAAAAATGCTTTGAGATTATATCGTTCTACGCTTAGTCCCCTCCCCCATAGCATTCATAACATTGTGAGCTGACGATTTATGAATGAACACAGATTTAGGACGATCTATGTCATAATCATAGACTATATATACCATAATTCGACACTTACATTAGCCCTCATGGATGATCGCGGTTTGATCTTTTCTTGACTGATAATTCGGATACGTTTATTGTCGAAGGCTTTTCCTTTGTCAGCGACTATGTGGCAGTCACAGCTCGTGAAAATCTGAAAATACCTGAACCTGCAAAGAACGATCGGATCATAAGGTATCACCGAGGAGACTGGGATGAATTGTAAAACTGCTTCTCGGCATTGCCATTGAGTAAAGTACAAGGGTACCCCGTTAAAGCAGCCTCTTCTTGAGACAAACTGTGGTTCAATACTGCTTGTAGAAAGGCAACTAAGGACAGAAAGAAGGCCCAAAGGATATGGCGCTCGACTAAATGGGACAAGGATTGGGATGCTTTAAGTTGACCTCGGAACGAGTCTGTTAAAGCCGCGTGCCAAGCTAGAATTGATTACAAACGCAAGTTGGAAGTAAAGCTAAAACGTACCCCTGCAAAGCAATGGTGGAGGATTGTCAAAGAATCCCTACCCTCATCCAAACCTATTTCAATTCCATTACTTCAGTTTGAAGGGGTGATGCTTTCTGGCCATGAAAAGGTGGGTGCTTTTCCAAAAGCTTTTGAAAAGATCTCTCAACTTGATAACGCAGTAGTCTCCCCTCCCCCCTTTCCATAACGAACAGACGCGAAAACCACTGGTGTAAACATAACCAGTAGCAAACTTGTTCCAGATAGGATAAAGACTTCGATAATTTTGCCAAATGTCGATAGGATTACCTTGTGCCACCCCTCCCCCCCCCCCTCAAGAATGCTTGAAGACAAGTTTCAATTGACAATCCGTCGCCATATGGAATGGTCTCCCAGTAGGGGCAATTCCGAAAAAGTCTTCTCTTGAGACGTCCAAGAGAAGGTACACCTTAAAAGTAATTAGCGTTGTAATCACCAGGACTAGCGGCATATCAACGCTTGTGACAGAGCCGTGAAGCCTGTTTAAAAAAAAACTGACTCTTTTGCGTGATTCTGTCGAAAACTTTTGCAGCATAAAAAAGTAGCCTAATATTGTACCCCTGGGCCAGAGGTTTGACTCACTCCTGATCATGGGCATTGATGGCGGCTATTATCGAACGTCTGAGAGTAGATGCCTGGGAGTCTCAGATCGTAACTGTGTCAGTCTGAAGGAAGGGAATAAATGGCCCTTTTGACGACTGCAATACTTATTGGGCAACACTCCATTGATATTTTGCGGAAGCATTTTAGAGCTTGATGGCAAATTTTTCCTTTTATTGTAGCTGAGATTGTAGGATCACACAAAGGGCGTCGCTATGCGCTATCATGAATCGTACTCTGTCTTCTTTACTCTTAGAAAAAAGCCTGAATTTGTGTTCTCTCTTCTTTGTTCTAATACTCTTCTTGAAATTGATGTTAAACCAAAATTCATCTTTAGTTGATATTTGTCCCCACTTGGAGGGTATATGATTTTTGATAGAATCTGACTTGCGCCGTTGAGTCTGACTCTTCACAGCCTCTCCAGGACCTTCGACCTGTCTTACGAATCTGGGACATTTAATCGAGCATATGGAATATTGCTCTGTAGATTAACAGCGGCGCCCTCTCTACCATAGAAGCATCATCTCAGTGGTTCTAATATCACGTGAAGGTTGTGCACCCATGTACGGTAACCTAGCTACTCCATATCTCTAGTTTGAGCTGAGTCCCTGTAATGCCCATTATGGTCGGCTCTACATTTGTAACTAAATGAAGGTACTGGTCAAACCTTTATCTGAGACTCTGTACATTAAGGGTCAGTCTTCGCAGTTTTGGGTGCAAGCAGTAAATTGTTTGCGATATGTTAGTCCAATCTGAGACTTTTATGGTGTAAATCTGAAGCACCGTACACCCATCTTTAGCATTAGAGATGTTGGCCTGGCATAGGTTGCTGTACGGTGTCTGGATCGGCGCTTATTAGTGACATATTTATTATATTTTAATTATCAAATTATGTTTTATTTTATCCTTAAATGAACTGTAAAGCCGAGTATACGCTTAGACTGTGGTAATTCAGAAGATGTAACGTGACAGTTTTGACAAACTTTGAGTCTAACTTCCTCCCCTCACTAAGATAAGTACGCTGACTTCAATAGTTCATTCCGTTTTCCTCTGAATCATTTGAATCTCGCTTGGGGATTTTTCCCTTCCCCATAATTCATTACCTATTTTCATTTCATTTTCTCTTTTTCGTGGAAGTCCGCCTCCCAAGATCAAACCATGTTCTGTTGGTAGATATACAATGTTTTGTATTGATCCTCAAAATTGATTGCTTAGGTCTTCAGAATCCCTAGGTGTCCAATTTTTACTTTGTTCTTGTTCGGAACGCAACATTTACTTTCCTTTGCAGTCTAGTAGCTCTCAACTGTAACTCTCCAAAATTGATTTTGAAAGAATGTGGTTTGATTTTTAGCTGTCAAAATATTTACACTACTAATACTACGTCATATGGCACCAAGGCGCCTGAGGCCAACACAATTGCGTATGCTCCTCCTCCATCCCAGTCTGCTCAAAATCTCCCTCTTTACACCCTCTCAAGAAGTTCCCATTTCCTTTGCTTCTTTCCTTACGACGTCTTCTCACTCCGTTCGGGGACAACCGCTTTTCGTTTAGCGCTAGACGGTTGGCCGACAAGGAGAATCTTTGGGAATCTGTCATCCTTCATCCGCAGAATGTGTCCTAGGCATTTCATCCTTTCTCTCATTATAGCCCTGGAGACTGAACCGCATTTTTCTTACAGCTCACTATTTCAGATATGGTCAGTCAGTCGGGTTTCAAAACAATCTGTGGGCAATTTCTCTGGAGAGCATCCAGCAACTCCTCCGTTTTCCTGAGCGCCCACGCTTCAGAACCATATTTGACCACTATCATCACTATAGCTTCTAATATTCTAATCTTGGTTAGAAGACTTATTTTAATATTTTTCCAACTTTTTTCAACTGTGAAAAAACACCCTGGGCCTTGACTATTCTGCTTTTCACGTCTTCACTGCACCCACCGTCTTTACTAATTTTACTACTTAGGTAAGTGAAGCTGTACACTTTATCGATCTTATTGTTACCACAAATCACCTATTTACGTTCACATATTCCTAGTCTTAGTGACTTAGTCCTCTTAACATTAATTTCTTGCACCCTGAACTCGCAAAATCTCTAAAAGTTTGTAAATCATCAGCTTAGGAGAGTTTTACCTCCCCATTTGATTTAGTGTTCTCCCATTGCCTATGCTGTTCTCTTCAGGTCAAAGTCCATAAAAATGGTTCATATAAATGGGGATTGAGCAGAACTCTGCTTAACTCCTGATGTAATACTAAACCAGCTACTAACCTCATTTTCTACCTTGTTTCTTGTGTCTATTTTTCATGCGTGTGCAGGTGGGGAGAGGCTATAGACCTGTGCCCCCACCTCACTCCTCACTTTCTTTTAAATTGTCTGTACAATTCGCCTAGTTTTGTATCTTTTCCAATCCCCCCTCCGCACCAAACTACTGTGTCCGTGCTTAGATGGTGGCTAAGATTGCATGCCAAGCATTTACGCAGGTTGATAGGGCTCCAGGCCTGTGACATCACTTTACGCCGAAATCCTGAGCTTTTCAAGACTGTTTTCACATTTTCTTGAATTCTCTATATAGTTTGCCTATTTCCTGTGTTTTATTCCTCCCTCCCCCTCATCATTCCATGTTAGGCACATGGCTAAGTAAGAAGGTTTAGTTATGAGCACGAAGCAATGCAACAACTTGATTTATGCCAGATTTTGATTTGGAGATATATTTTTAAGATCCCGTTTGAGCTGTTTATAGAAACCAAATGAATTAGCTTCAGTTTGGGGGAGGGAGCCTTGTTTGAGACGACTTGATTCGTCATCATCGAAATTAGGAATTGTCCATTATTTGTTTTATTGTCAAAGTTTTATAAAATCATAACTGTGTACTCTACATGTTTATACCATATACTGTTTTTCAGACAAGTGTTCTGCGTTGTGACACTTTCACTTGTGAAAAGTTTTTGAAATCCCATATTTAAGGGTAATACCCTTTGTATTAGCTTCTGACCGATTTAATCTCTATTTTCGAATTATTGCGTAATGGAGTTGTATTTGTAAACAAAATCAAATCCAGATTTGTGTCGTTAAATAAGGTCTTTGTCGCAATTGCTTGTTTCACTAAGAGGGTACTCTGTCCTAAAAAGATAAGGTGTATCTAAAGAAATCCCCATTCTTGGTAATAATGATTGCCCCCTTAGAGGTGACCTAGTAAATAACAAACCCTAGCCTTTAGTAACTGAAATTTTTAAAACACGTTTAAAGAAATTGCCTAGTCAGGAAATAATCGCTATTTGAAGTTGATTTAAGGCTGGTAACTATCATTTCGATTAATCTTAATGAAAAAAGTTTGTAGTGAAAACAAATTCAAAACGGCCTGAAGCTCCTCAAAAGTTGTGTCAGGTCAAAATGAACTTTTAGTAAAAGCCAACCACTGCAATCAAGTGACTGTGCATTTTAAATAGGTCTTGATTCGTTACGAATTCTTAAATAGTGGCTTTAGAATTGGGTGGTTAGTATTGCCTAGAACTTATCATTGATTCACCTAGAATTTGTTCGGGTAGTTTCTTTGCAATAATTGTGTGGCAATGACTTAAAAATAGAAGTTTTTTAAATATTTCTATTCAATTGCGGAAAAGTACATCTTCTAAAATGTTTAGTTTTTCGTCTTCATTTACCATGAGCTTTTTTTAGTTAAACTTGTTGCAATCTATTTGTTATGCCTAAACTACAATCTAGCACATAATATCCGAATAATGATTTTAGAATGACGTTGTTTGTTTGATGAAAATTATGTTGTGCTTGATTATTGATTGGAAAATACCTTATTGATTATCTTAAAAACTTTCTCTTTTTTGTTGGGATAAATGACTTGGAATAGTTTATGTGCAAGTGTTAATGAACTTGAGCAGAAAGCTGGTATTTTCTCTGGTTTTTCCCCGACAGTTTTAGTTTTGTTATTCAATAATAATACCTTAAAAACTCTTCTTTTACGGTCGTGATATATGAATTTTGGTTTTTTCGTAATGTTTTATTTCTATACGAACTGTTTTCCCTGAGGGAAATCCTCCGAGCAAGGCCGTATGGGGGAGGTACCGGGTTTCAACCCCCCCCCCCCCTCCAAAAAAAGTCTAATTGATAAAAATGTAAACAAAATGCATATAAACAAATTCTTGATGTTTTTTGTAAACTTTCTTTTACCCCCACCCCCGAACAGAAATTGGGGACACGTTTACGCCTCTGGGCCTTGAGTTTCTAAACAAAAGAGACCTGAATAGCCTAATATTGTTAAATAAAAAACGAGTCAAAGCATTTTTTTAAGCAATCCTTTTTAGGAATAACATTTTTAGGCTCTCCAAGAGGATTGGGGTCCCTCAAGTAAATACTTGGGGTTCAACATAAACAGGTATGATTCATATACTCCTATAAAGAGGTATGATTCAAAACTAGCCTGAGTCTTGTGTGAAGCTGTGTATTTTCGTCTCTTTAGTTTGAGATATTGAGTTCTCTGTATTGAGTTTGAAAAAAATTATCTTTGTGGCTTCAGTGGTTGATTTCCTGCTGCTGATCAGATCACTTTGCTGTGTTAAGTCTGTTGTAGATTGAGTTCTGCCGGCTTCAAAACATTTTTGGTTTTGCCCAGCCAAGTTTTTCCGAAATTTTGCGACCATAAGGTGGGAGAAAGATGCCTCAAAGGGTACAATTTAATTCCAAAATATCCCAACTCTTATTGAGCCTTCAGAAAAACACAGAATTAGTTATAAGGGGGAGATAGGGGAGGGTGGAGGTAGAAATTGATATTTAACCCCCAGGGCCGTATGCAGGACTTCTGTTCGGGGGGTTATTTTATTCAGGCGGGGATGTAACTTTTTTTTTTAAACATCAAAAATGCGAAATTGAAATTTAATCCTTCTTGATTTCTGGGAATATTTCTGGTCTACGTTGTTATTATGAAAGTAAAGAGTAACATAAAACACAAAAATGAGCAGAACTTGTTCCATATAGGAGGGGTAAGTCCCCCTCCTGTGCGGAACCACAGCTCCATTCATACACAGCCCCACCTCCTGGTCGCAGAAACTTCGGAGGGTACTCATTCGATCAGAAATTGAGAGTTCTGGTCCTTTTTTATAAGTCAAAGGTGATTGGAGACCAACTAGCCGCGAAGGGGGGGGGGGGGGTAAGTGGATTTGGGGGTTTTGATGTATTGTGGTTTGCCGGATTTAGTTTGTATGGGTGAAGTTTGGCTGGCCGAAGACTTCATAACACAATTTTAAGCATTGTCTGGTAGATTTGAACCCTGCTATTCTGCTTGAGGCCGTAATTTTTATAATTTTTCTTATTTAAATTCTTGAAAAACAATTTGTTCATCCTAAATTGTTCCTTTTGTACAATCATGAAAATGCCAAATTTACTTTTTCGTTTTGGCCAAGGCAATATGCTTATCGTTATCGTCCCTGCTTTATCGGTTGATGTTTGAAAACCCATTAGATATTTAAAGTCAATTTTGTTATGTCAAGCTCTTACTTGGAAACTCTTTCTAGAGAGGGGGGGAATATATTGAACTATAGGAAAAATGTGAAAACTTTGACACTTTGACGAAGGTGCGGACCGGAAGTCCCTAACCCTTTCCTTGTATATATGTCTGTGTAGCGCCATTTCCGTCATCAAATTACAATTGCTTAAAGCGAAAATTAGAGTTTTGTGCAAAGAGATACATTGAAATATTTACACTCACTTGACAATGCAAATAGGCATAACTTTAATTTAAAGGAGTGAGTTGGGAAAGCTATTCGGTTATTTTCTGTCAGATGGTAAACAATTACCGAATGACGCATGATGATGCATCATTCGCTCCTCGGAAAATGTTATTTGCATCTAGATTACCAAATAAAATTAGAAGACAATTGCTGGGGTCCAAGAATTACATCTGACAAAAAATTACGTTTATCTTTTTATAGGCTTTTTTTGCTAAGTTTTCTCACGAGAACAAAGATCGAAGTTTAAACTTCAGATAAACAAAACACTAGTTCACAAAGATCTCAATAGTCTTTCATTAGCCATGATATTGGTGATTTTTAGTATATGATTGTAATTCTAAAAAAAAAAGATACTCAAGCAACCTCTGTTTTCGGGAAAGCGCTTGAAATTAGAATTCTTCACGTTGCTGGAAAATATCACGAGCCGATTTATGTGAGCTAATTTTCTAGATATATTTTTTGTAATCTGAGAGTCAATGATTTTTGATCATTTGAAATTTTAACTTTGCTCTTAACTTCCGTAAGAAAAATTCCATAAATATATAGAATTAATTAAGTTTAATATTACACACCGAAAGCTGAGACCCTGAGAAAATTTACATTATTTCCAAAAAAGGAGAAAACACCCGTTAAAAAGTTCTTCTATATCTTTCTACGGAAAATTCTATTGGTTTAAGGAGGAGGATTTTTGTTAAAGTGCACGGAGGAAGGCGAGGGCGGAGGAGGGGACTGGTTAAAGAAAAAAAAATTGTTCGTAGGTTATTTTGGCAAAATGTACGCAATGTTTTACCCTCCTTTCTTTGAGGGTAACCAGATTCGTTTTCCGAAGAAGAGCGATATAAGAGACTTTTCCTCATTGAAGATAATTCTTAAGCACCTTCTTTTGACTGTTTCTAGTCTATCCGTCAATTTATCAGAAACCCTAGGATACCAAACAGAACATTTGTAATCGAGGATTAGGCATGAAATGAGAAAAAAAAAATAAACAATGAGATTTGGGACATTAAGATTTTTTAAGCTTTGAGGCGGGAAAATATGGTATTTGCACTTTTAATTATATGATTAATACGGAAATCCCGTTTTAAGTCACTAGAGATAGTGATACCCAGTAATTTTATAGTACTAACTGACATTTCAGGGAGATTGGGCAAGTGAAAGAAGGGGAAGTCTTAAGAAAATCGATTGTTAAGATTTTCGTTGTCATATTCTTAGTAACGGTTTCATCTGATATCTGTTCCAGGATATTTATTGGGCTACCTTATCAATTTCTTTTACAAATCTCTAAGACTGTTAGATCATCAAGATATTTCCAATCATGCGAGACATCGACACCAAGGCTCTTTTCATTTTGAGAAATAAAATTGGACCTAAGAAGGTTCTTTGGGGTACACCATTGTAAACTGGGAGGAAATCAGAATATATATTGTGGTATTTAATGACTAGTCTTCTATTAACACAGAAATATGCAAATATTCTAATTAGATTTGGGTCAACTTGAAATCCCTTGAAAATGTTTTTTCTGCCAATGTGCTGTGGTTTGTTAAGCAGGTCGTAGTCGAGCATTAATTATTTTTGTTTATTAATTAATTATTCATTAATTAATTATTAATTAATTTCTTTATTCATTGATTATTTTTGTCCAAATTTATCTTATTTTCTTCTTCTTATAGCGACTCCTTCCGATTGAATCAAACAGTGACTTGTTTTTACACAAAAGTCCGGACGTTGTGACTCGTCAAGTTTACACAATTCGTCCTTATCTTCCTTCTGAAGAACAGGCAGTTTACAACCTCTGCAATAAAATGTGGAAAGACTCGGGAAATCCTGATATTACTGAGCAATACCCTGAACTTCTAGGAGATAAGTAAGATTTTTTTTAATTAATCATCTGGTAGGGTTGAAAGGGGACCGTGATGGTCCAGGGACATCGAAGTTGTCTCTGCCCTTCTCTGCCATATATTATTTTTTCGTTAGACTCCATTTGTGTCCCCTGGAGGTTTGAATATAGGGAGTTGTAGCCTGCTTTTGTAAAATTTCTATGATTTTTTGGTCACCTTTAGTTTACTTGCCTAAGTTCAGCCTTAGATTTTTTTTTTAGCCAGTTTTGCCCCGAATTTCTGTGTCTGGGTATTTGTGCACAGAAATAAAGTCTGCCCAGAGTTTCAGTGTAACAGTGACTTTAAAGAAGAAATGGTGACCGGTCCTTTGCTTGAAAGTAGGAATCTTGATTGTAAAAATGAATTGGTTTATTTCTGAAACAAAATGTTATAGTCTGTTTGTGCAACAATTGCCAAAGTATAACTCTCAGGCTGATATTGTTTAAAGTGATTTAGCCAACGAACAAAGTTAGGGTAACTTTGTACAATGAAAAGAAAGCCTCGAACAAATATAAATAGGTCCAGGGAAATTAAATACGATTGTTTTGATGAAGAACAAGGATTTTATTTACTTTTAACAATGAAGACAGAAAGAGGTGAATTTCAAGGTTAATCATTTCACGATCAGAGAGTGCATGTTTAATATTTTTAACTTCACATTCCAGGAGTGGAGTCTAACCTTTCTCAAACTCTTATTCTTACAGCACAACTGCTAAGTTATTATCAAGTGATCTACTTCGTCAATATCGATTATGCAAAGAAATTTAAAGCCTAAAGAAGTCGAAGTCATTTCTCTCAATAGGAGAGCAATGTTTCTTTTGGAGGCTAAGTTTGAATGCTTATCTTTAAGATAGGTTTAAATTTTAAATTCTAAAAGATTGATTTTGAAAAAAAAAATCGAACATTTAATTTGAAAAATCGAAAAAAATGCCCTCGAAAAAATCCAAAATCAAAATAATTTTGAGATATGCCTTTGTCACCTTTGCACCTTGCTAAAAAAATTACAAAATAATCCTTGCCCTCCCCCCCCCCTCCACAACCGTACATTCTCAAATTGGCGCCATTGAATCTTAAGGTACAAAAAAAACAAGCATAAAATGCCGTAGGCTCTAGAAGTTTTCGCCTGTCTGAGGAGCCCATGACCGTAAAATAAATAGATTAAGGTTTTACGCAGAATTGAAAGGAATGTAATAATGAACAAAGTAAGGTTTATAAAAATAAGAAAAAAAGAAACGGGGGTGCCGGTTAACGCCACACAACAAAGATCAAACTATTATGCAAATTCGTCATTTACCTTCCAAGACTCAAATAATAGCTACATTTAATGACAATTGAGTAATTTCTTTTAATATTCTTAAGAAAATATATCTATACTCCTACAATCATTATAAACCATATCCATGATCTACTACCTCTGTAATAAGACTAAAGAGAAAATCTTTTAATGAATAAGTCAAAAAGTTTAACGCAAATACACTGGTGTACTAATGTAAAGATTAAGTAAACCAGAAGTCAGGGCCGTATCCAGGACTTTTGTTTGGGAGAGGGTGGGATTAAGGGTCTTTTACCTGTATTTTGGAACTACTTTCCGTTTCGGAGATTTTTTATGAGGGGAAGGGATCAAGCAAGGTGAATTCCCCCTGGATGACTCACCATTCGTCACTATTTAATTCACGTGCTGTTTTACAATTAATATGACGAATCATATTATCTTGACATGCTTTTTTTAGTTTCATTGTTGTGTGGAAAATATCCATCCAATTGCTTCAAAAATGAAGCTTATATGGGTACATAAATAAGACATACGCTGTTCGTACGACAATCAGAGTATTTGTGTAATTTTCCAAATTTCTAGATAGTTTGGATCCAAACTTTGCGACATGTTCCTTGAAACCTATATCCACAAGCCTAGCAATAATCTAACCTAAGTTCTTATAATAATTCAAAAAGTTGTGTCTGCCTCTTTAGGTGAAAACAGGTCTCTCAAAGATTCCAGCAACACCACAGAGTCGAATTAGAAATCGCCGAATACAATACGATTGTTATTAATGCCTCTTGTCTTTATTAACCATGTTTCTTAACTTCCGATTATATATGGCCAAGCATTTAATAAAAGCTTGATTGGTTTATTTCGTAAATCTTTCTTTGTGTATGTTAGCTGTAGCATCAATAGGAATTACTTTAACGTTGCATATCCAGGATATCTAAAAAAAAATGTGCTCATATTTTAACAGTTTATGTCTCCTTAGAGCCTGAGCTTTATTTCTAGCAAAGTGGGAGACCCTCGCTCGGTATATATACCTTCAAAAAGATTTTTGAGCTCGTCCCCTTAAATCTCAAATTCTTACGACTTTACCTTTAGACTGTCTATATTTCCACAGCCTCCCCGTTTTCCGATTTTTTTTTTTCAATTGGACCTCCCTGCTACCTTACATGGGTCTTAAATGTCTCTATCCCTGCCTGCTCTGGATGTATAAAATGCTATTTTCTTGCATTGTCAACAGTGCGTGAACCAGAACGAGAATCATGTTGGAAAAGGGCCTATAAAGTGTATAATCGATTGGATGTGAGGAAAAGAGGGACTGCTAGGATTTGACTCGTGTGACGGTGCTGAACTGGAATACGCCCATAATTTTGAGTTTTTTTTTCTTTTTTAGAATGATTGGTCCTTTTGTGACGTTATCCCCAGAATTTTGTTTTGTGGTTGAAGACAATTCTTCAATTGTCGGCTATGCTGTTGCAGCCCTGGACGGAGCCAACCTATGGAAGAAGTCAATGATAGCCTGGGCGCCAGAAATGCAAAGAAAGTATAATCTTCCTGTATCCGAAGTAGAACATAAAACGATTATAGAGGTATGTCCCTTTTTTATGAAGCTTCTTTGAAATAAGATAATATATTTTATTTTAAGATAAGTTTTATAATTGACAACTACGTGGCAAAAAAAAGAATTAAACCTAATACCCCACCGAGTGACTCACTGTTTTACGTAACCGTCGTTCGTAGACACAATCGACCGGAAATATAGCAAAATCTGAACAACAAAAAAAATTATTACCAAAAATCATGAAAGAAAGAAAAGGTAAGCACCAAGTGTATTGAACTGGAATTTGGTCACAGACAAAAGATAACACAGATATTCAACTGGTATATCCTGCAATGATATGAAAAAAAAATGGTTAAGTAGTAGGCGTACCTTGAAGCTATTAAATAAAATAAAAAGATTTTTTTAACTGCAAGTAAGGAGTGACATTAAAACTTAAAACGAACAGAAATTGATCCGTATATGAAATGGATTGTCCCCTCCTCAAAGCCTCGCTCTTTACGCTAAAGTTTGACTCTTTGTCACAAATCGTACTTTTTAAAACAATAAGAAACTTTAGCGTAAAGAGCGAGGCGTTGAGGAGGGGACAACCCCTTTCATATACGGAACAATTTCTGTTCGTTTTGAGTTTTAATGCTGCTCATTGGTTCCTGTTGAAAAAAAAATATTTATTTCTAATTGTTTTTTTTTTTAATAATGCTAGAAAATTATACTACAGACGAGCACATGCATCAAATTTATCGGTCGCCGAAAAATTGCTCAGTTAGACGTGTGTCCTGTCTAACTTGGTGCAAATTTGTTCTTATAGCGGTGACTATCAGGATTGGAGATGATAATAAGGATGATTTGTTTCCTTTCCACAGTAGCACGTTCGGACTTGACTTAACAGGCTTGCCATCTGGCGGAGAGATAAGAGTTTATATGGTAAAGAAGCATTTATTTATGTTTATAGAGAAACTGAAACCTGGTAAACTAACCCTCAGCCATTTTGCTGACACTGATTTCAGGTAATTGAGTTGAACTCTATCAACAAAGTGAAAAAAGCGAATGATATGAGAGTTATTGGGAACCGCCAGAATCACAGGATTTGGATAGACCTGAGCTTGGAAAAATCAAAACGGAACTTATGATTGTTAAATATAAAGTCGCTGCAACTTGATACTCACTAAATATTATTCTAAGATGTTTACAAATTTTTATTACACGTGGACAAGGCAGTATCCAGGGGGAGGGGCTAAGGGGTTTACCTTCCCTCCTCCCCGAAATTTTTGTTCGAGACGTAAAAACATAACAGAATACATTTCAACAATTTTTTATGCGTTTTGAAAATTTTTATTGTACCCCCCCCCCCCCCTACAGAACAAAATTCCTTAATGCGCCCTTGAACGTGGAGGTATTTTGTCAGCGTAATTCAATCTAAACTGGGTGTTAGAAAGGCATCTTGCATAAGGTGCCTTTGTACCAGGGGAGGGAGATGTATTTTTTCAAAATCAAGAGGGAATTACCCCCTCCCCCGTTGACCTTCAATTGACGCCACTTTGCTGTGCCATTATCAGGCTTGTTACAAATTTTGGTTTTATTTATTCTTTCTTTTTGACAACCAAGTTATAAGTTCTAAACAGTGATATGATGATACGAAATAATGATTGATAACATGACCAAGGATCTTATGTCGCTTACTATGCTCAGTTCTGGTTCTCAGGTGTGACGGCTACAAACCTGAAAATCCTTAAGCTCGTGCACTTCACCACCATTCAATCATGTGACTGACTGTTATGATATATATATATATATATATATATATATATATATATATATATATATATATATATATATATATATATATATATATATATATATATATATATATTGATTAACTGAAACAGATTATGACGCGTCACATAAAAAAAAGTTAATTTTTAAAATTTCGTTTTGCATATTTTTTACGAGTGACCCTCCCCCCCCCCGCCCTCCTCTCCGCCTGGAATCGCTCGAGATCGCTCTGCAAATGCCTGGCCAGACTTGTTGGAAACTTAATAAATAGTTCTCTATTATAAATTATTTCAGTAAAAAAAAAAAATAATTATTGTTTCTCGGGAGGAGGAGTAGTACCATTCATCAGTGTCGAATAATCGTTGTTTACATGTTTATATCCACACTGAATAGGCAAATGCGACTTTGATCTAAGCTCTAAGGCATTTGTAATTGATTTTTGTCTTTTTCATTGCTGGGGGCGAAGCAATTCCTTGTGGAATGCCGAAAGTTTTTTTTTTACTTTTTATTTTCTTTTCTTTCTCAACAAAAATTCAAAAAGTGAATACTGTAAAAGTGAGTAAGTGTCTCAAAAAGTGAATATTGTAAAGAAAATATCTCATTAAATCGGTTGAATTTTAATCGATGCTGCGATGATTGTGTAGACTTCCTTCTGCCCGCACGAGAAAATTGCTAATCGTTTTGAGCCTTTGGTATTTTAAATATTAGTGTGAATGGCCTGTCCGGGTTTCAGTTCGTAAAAAGAAAGCCTGCTTATCAACCCTAAAACTGTGAAAAAGATTTGTATTTGTAGTTGAAAATTTTCCGTAGAAATTTCCATTAAATGAGCCAGGAAAGTTTTGAAAAATTAATTGAAAGGAATCGTGTATAAAATAGGATTCTATCTATACACGGCATACGGTCTTCAGGCCTTCTTTGATTCTCCAAGCTTTTTCTTAGGAGGTAGAACGCTGCGATAAATGTAAAAGAGTATCGTATTTCTACTGTTAATATTCAACTGATATAATATGAAAAATCGCCTTTACTTGTCTAATTTTACTTCGTTTGTAGTATATATATATATATATATATATATATATATATATATATTTGTTACCGTGAATGTCCAGAATTCCTTTTTCTCTGCTTGGATTCGATTAGCTTTTGAGTCACCTTATTCTGTCTTACGCAAGCCATGATGGTAAAAGTTAAAGTTAGGTTAGATTACGTTAATTTAGGTTGGGTTAGATTAGGTTAAATTTTATTCTAAACATCAGAAATGGGTTAAAAACCTAAGCTAACCTAACACAACCTAACCAAACATAATAAACCTGACCTGTTATTATCAAACCTTACATTAAATTGAAAAAGTTGACTGGCATCGCTGACTAAATCCAAGGAGAAAAAAAAAAGATATTTCGGACATTCACAAATGAATGTCGACATTCGCTGATCGGCGGACATTCACGATAACATATCAATATATAGGCCCTATATATATATATATATATATATATATATATATATATATATATATATATATATATATATATATATATATATATATATATATATATATATATATATATATAAACTGACAACGTTATGCACAAAAAAAAACGAAACACAAGAAGAAAAATATTTAAAAATAATTAAGAAAGAAAACGATGGTGAATTCAGTCAGTGGGAAAAAAAAATAACGAAAAGCCAAAGCGGATATTTTGACGAAAACATCCGGCAGGCCGTCCTCGGCGCTCAAGAAAGCGAAGGAAAAAAGCGTATAAATAAAAGAAAAACTAACCTTTTGAAACAAACTATTCAAAAACAGAAATGATTGAACAAACAACAAATGAAAGACCATTCAAAAAAATAGGTTGGACAAGAATTCTTGCCCTAGCGACTATCGCAATCTGTGTACTGATCTTATTTTGGGTTTACATTGCTAATTGATTTTGTTTCTAAATGAGAAAGAAAGTAAGTTGAATATTTTTGTGCAAATTGTTGCCTATTTTGCCTGTTTTATCCTTACTTAACCTTTGCATTCATCATATTTTTAAGTGAGCCAACAGGTTTGCTCTTACTTGTAGGTATGAATAAGAAAATGAGAAAAAAAGAATTGGCACCTGTCTCAGGTCAATAGTCAAGCTGCATTTTTCTATACTATAACTATAACTGATAATGCACCTTCTTAGTCTGGTCGTGGACTTTAAAAAGAAAACCTGATATGAATATGGCTTTAAGAAGAACACTGTGACTCAGTTGCTATTATTTTATTAAACCACATGGCTCTTGCATGGTGTCCAAGTCACGCTGCTGATGAACCTAAGCAAAATAGTGTCAATATATAGGCTAAACATTCCACTCAACTTATTTTTTCACGTTCAAGGGTAGACAATAATGAACAGTTTGAACAAAAAACTATTTACCAATGACATATTTTGCAATAAAACCGTTGAACAAGACAGCAGTCTTGTAATATATATATATATATATATATATACATATATATATATATATATATATATATATATATATATATATATATATATATATATATATATATATATATATATATATATATATATATATATATATATGTGTGTGTGTATATATATATATATATATATATATATGTGTGTATATATATATATATATATATATATATATATATATATATATATATATATATATATATATATATATATATATATATATATATATATATATATATATATATATTAGTCTTTTTTTCCGAAGACCACACTGCCTTTCTATGACGAACAAACAAATGTTCAGATGGGGATAATTCTATTTATTAGACAGTGAAAACAGATACAAAAGTCTGGATATTTGGATTACATATACAGCGATCGTCATTAGCAGAAATAAGAGATTTAAAGAAGAAATTTACAACTGGAGACTTTGAATGAACCCAGCTATTGAACACTCTCAGACAAATCTAGTGAATTAACCGGAAGATATTATTTTGTTCTGTATAGATATGTTAGTTTTAAATTTTATGCTTTAGTGTTTCTGCTGCTGACGAATGCTGTATTATGTGTATTATGCTGTTTTATAATGCTGTATTATGTGGCCAAAATATACAGACTTTTGTATCTGTTTTCACTATCTAACAAATGGGCTTACCCCCATTTGAGCGTTTATTTGTTCGTAAAAAGATAAGTATTTTTATTAATTTCAAGAGTATTTTTTAGCTTTTCAAGAGCATTTGGAGAATATCATTTTGTTTTTACACTTTTCGTATACTAATTAAAAACAACCGAAGTTTCCAGTAAAAAATGATATGGACAAGAAACTTCAAACTAAGGCTCTTTACATTTTTATGGCACTTGGTATTAACCAAGTGACATATAGCAATCGCAAATTCTGTCGGTCTGTCGGTCCCGGTTTTGCTACTTTGGGCACTTCCAGGTAAGCTAGGACGATGAAATTTGTTAGACCTATCAGGGACCGGACCAGATTAAATTAGAAATAGTCGTTTTCCCGATTTGACCATCTGGGGGGGGGGAGTGGGGGCCCGTTAATTCGGAAAAAATAGAAAAATAGAAGTATTTTTAACTTACGAACGGTTGATCAGATCTTAATGAAATTTTATGTTTGGAAGAATATCGTGTCTCAGAGCTGTTATTTTAAATCCCGACCGGATCTGGTGACATTGGGGGGGGGGAGGGGAAACCTTAAATCTAGGAAAACATTTAGAGTGGAGGGATCGGGATGAAACCTAGTGGGAAAAATAAGCACAAGTCCTAGATAAATGATTGACATAACCAGAACGGATCTGCTCTCTTTGGGGTAGTTAGGAGGGGGTTAATTCTGAAAAATTAGAAAAAAATGCGGTATTTTTAACTTACGATCGGGTGATCGGATCTCAATGAAATTTGATATTTAGAAGGATATCGTTTGTCAGAGCTCTTACTTTAAATCCCGATCGGATCTGGTGACATTGGGGGGGGGGGGGGTGGGAGGGGGAACCTAAAACTTGGAAAACACTTAGAGTGGAGGGATCGGGATGAAACTTAGTGGGGAAAATAAGCACAAGTCCGAGATACATGATTGACATAACCAGAACAAATCTGCTCTCTTTGGGGTAGTTAGGGGGGGGGGGTAATTCTGAAAAATTAGAAAAAATGCGGTATTTTTAACTTACGAACGGGTGATCGGGTCTCAATGAAATTTGATATTTAGAAGGAAATCATGTCTCAGAGCTCTTATTTTAAATCCCGACCGGATCTGGTGACATTGGGGGGGGGGAAGTTGGGAGGGGGAAACCTGAAACTTGGAAAACACTTAGAGTGGAGGGATCGGGATGAAACTTGGTGGGGAAAATAAGCACAAGTCCGAGATACATCATTGACATAACCGGAATGGATCCGGTCTCTTTGGGGTAGTTGGGGGGGGGGGGTAATTCTGAAAAATTAGAAAAAATGAGGTATTTTTAACTTACGAACGGGGGTGATCAGATCTCAATGAAATTTGACATTTAGAAGGATATCGTGTCTCAGAGCTCTTATTTTAAATCCCAACTGGATCTGGTGACATTGGGGGGGGGAGTTGGGAGGGGGAAACCTAAAAGTTGGAAAACACTTAGAGTAGAGGGATCGGGATGAAACTTGGTGGGAAAATAAGCACAAGTCCTAGATACATGATTGACATAACCGGAACGGATCGGATCTCTTTGGGGTAGTTGGGGGGGGGGTTAATTCTGAAAAATTAGAAAAAATTTTGTATTTTTGACTTACGAACGAGTGATCGGATCTCAATGAAATTTGATATTTAGAAGGATATCGTGTCTCAAAGCTCTTATTTTAAATCCCGACCGGATCTGGTGACATTGGGGGGAGTTTGGGGTGGGGGAACCTAAAATCATGGAAAAGGCTTAGATTGGAGGGAAAAATAAGCAGAAGTCTTAGATACGTGATTTACATAATTGGAATGGATCCGCTCTATTGGGGGAGGGGTTAATTCTGAAAAATCAGAAAAAATGACATGTTTTTAACTTACGAAGGAGTGATCGGATCTTCATGAAACTTCTTATTTAGAAGGACCTCGTAACTCAGGTCTCTTATTTTAAATCTCAACCGGATCCAGCGTAATTGGGGGGGGGCAGTTGGGGGACCGGAAATCTTAGAAAATACTTAAAGCGGTGAGATCAGAATGAAACTAGATGGGAAGAATAAAAACCTGTCTAAGATACGTGACTAATATAAATGGACCGGATCTGCTCTCTTTGTTGGAGTTGGGGGGGTAATTTTGAAAATTGAGGTATTTGTAACTTACGAAAGGGTGACCAGATCTTAATGAAATTTGATATTTAGAAGGATCTTGTGCTTTAAAGCTCTAATTTTTAATTCTGACCAGATCCCGTGACATTGGGGGGAGTTGGAGGGGGAAACCGGAATTCCTGGAAAACGGGAAAATTGGGGTATTTTTATCTTACGAATAGGTGATCGGATCTTAATGAAATTTGATATTTAGGAGGAATTCATGTCTCAGAGCTCTTATTTCAAATCCCGACCAGATCTTTGACATTGGGGGGAGTTGGAGGGGGAAATCTTGGGAAACACTTTGAGTGGAAGAATCAGGATGAAGCTTGGTGGATAGAATAAGCAAATGTCCTTGATACGTGATTGACGGAACCGTACTGAATTCGCTCTCTTTGGGGGAGTTGGGGGCAGGGGTTCAGTGATTTGGCGAGTCAGGTGCTTCTTGACGTGCTAGGACGATGAAAATCGGTAGGCGTGTCAGGGACCTGCACAAATTGACTTGATAAAGTCGAGCTCTTATTTTAAATCCTGACCGGCATTAAGCCTCTTATTTTCCTTTTAAATCAATCTATTGATTCATAGAATTTTGTTAGAGCTCATATCATATGATCTCTTGGCTCTTAGCTCTTCTTGCCTCGTCACAAGTGCCATATGAGCTCTTAGCTCTTGTCTTGTTGATTTTTTCTTCATCCCCAGCTGGAGGTGACATAGTTCTGACAAATTTAGATAACATATTCAGAAAATTCCAATCCAAGAGTTATGTCTTCTTGTCTGCATTTTTTATATGTACCAGAAAGAAAGAAGAAGGAGAGGATTTAACCTCTGTGTTTTTCCCAGAAAATGTGGACCTCAGCCCAGATGGTTGAATATTACACATTTTGGAAAGCCACATATAACTCTTGGCTGGGGTTGTAATGTATAGTTTCATCTTACTTTTTACTACAGTCTAAATTGTGCAAAATGAGTAGAAGGGAAATTGTGTTGTCTATATTGAAGAGGGCTCTTTACGCTTAGTTAGAATTTGTCCCAATTCTTTAATAACTACTCCTGAAACACAAGGGTTGTTTAATAAGAACAATAAGCAGCTTTTTTTAAAGTACCACCAAAGTTATGCGTGAGGAGATATGTATTGAGGAGGGGGCAATCTCCCTCATATATTTAATAATTTCTGTTCGTTTTAAGTTTTAATGTTGCTCCTTAATTTAAGTTGAAAAACTTTTTTATATTTAATCAAAAAAGAACGCGAAACGCTGAGGTGTCTATTTTTTCTTTTTATTTCTTTGGTACTAGCGGAGCACCTAAACATCGTCAAAAGCTGTCTAAGAGCTCATTTGAATCATGTTTATTTTAACAGCAAAACTAAGTTACGAAAACATATTTTCGAGAATTTTGAGAGCTTATAACCCTAGTCTCAATTTTTTTGTTTCTTCCATTGGTGTTGGGGTATTGGGACATCGTAGGAACGCTGAAACGAGCAATCAAGTGCAGTTTTCATAATTAGGTTTGTGTTTTTTTATTTATCCTATCCCGCCAAGACCTGCGGTGAACTGGTCACGGGTTTGATGTTACTACAGGTCCAGCATTCGGGGAAAGGGGAGGGCACTGCACCCCCATCAAACCCTCTCGAACTCCCTTTTTAGCCACCTGCCTTCTCTCCCTCCCTCAACCCCAAAAGACATCTGACCGGGAATTTGAGATAGCTGTTTTGTTTACAAATCGAGAAGATCAGTAACTATGAGATTCAACAACCCCCACAGCCCCTGAGATAAGGGCTGTAAGTTTGGCTAGTTGCTCATTGTTTACAAATAGGTTTATTATTGGGAAGAGAATCATATTTGATCGTGAGTGTCCGAAAAGGCTAAGGGTATTAAGATGGAAGCTTTTAAAGAATGTTTAAGGGGATGCTAAACTAAATCAAAAAACGCTATGTGAATCCAGGATGTCTAAAAGGTGTATGTACAATAGCTCAGGAACTGCTAAAGGTATTAAGTTATAATTTGCAGGGCATTTTGAGGGAGGGGTGTTGAACTAAAACAAAAATGCACTATTTTTATCTAGATTGTCACAAACGCTTTATCTGCAATTCGGTATCTAAAGATTGGCTAAGTGTATTAAGATGAAACTTCCAAGGCTTGTTAAACTAAATCAAAAGGCACTACGTGCATTCAGGTTGTCAAAACGACTTTCCTGCAATTTCTTAGGAACAGCTTCGGGTATGAAGTTGAAGCTTGTAAGGCATGTTGAGGGATGTTGAACTAAATCAAAAGACAGCATATGCATCCAAGTTGTCAAAAAGGCATATAGACAGTATCTTATGAATGACTGAGGGTATTAAGTTGAAATTTTCAGGGAATATTAAAGGGGTGATGTTGAACTTTAATCAAAAGACATTTTGCCAGTGTTTCTTAAAATTTTTGAATTCACCGCTCTCTTATGTTTCTTGGAGGTTATCACGGCGCCCGGAACGTAAAGACTAGACTATGTATTTGGCGATGTTGCACATTACTGGTCATCTTTGCCACGTATTGTTGTCCTTATTTGTTTCATAATATTACACAAAAGACATCGTAGGATATTTTATCATTCAATTATTGAGCAGAAATAGTTACCTTTCGCTAGTTACTAGTGCATTATGGCTGTACAAATAGCGTGAAAAATAAATTCATAAACTCCCTGATTTAATATTTATTTTCCTCTACTAGTTGTAACATTTTGTACCATGATATCATCTGCGGCCCATGGCGGCCCAGTCAAGGTTGCACGGAGCCCCAAGGTGCCGCGGCGGACTCCTCGAGAAGCGCTGCCTCATGTGCACCAAGGTTGTCAAAACGTCACATATGATATATCTGAGCTACGGCTAAGGTATCAAGTTGAAAATTTTAGGGAATTTGTGGGGGATATTGAACTAAATCAAAAGACACAGTGCTAATTCAGGTTGTCAAAAGGAGGTAACTACAATATCCCAGGAACGGCTAAGGGTATTAAAATAAAACTTTCAGTGAGTTTAGAGGGGGGGGGTTAAACTAAGCCGAAAAACAATGTTTGTATTAAGGTTGTCAAAAGGAGGTATGTTCAGTACCTCGGGAACGGCTAAGGATAATAAAGTGAAACTTCCAGTGAATGTTGAGGCATAGGTTGAACTAAATCAAAAGATACTACACGCAGCCAGATGATCAAAAAGATGCAGCTTCTATTCCTTAGGAATATCCAAGGGCACCAAGTTGAAGCTTCCAGGGCTTTTTGATGGAAATCTGAATTCACTGAATTCAGATCATATTCACTGAATTCAGAACTGAATTCAAAGACAATATGTGAATTCAGGTGGTGAAAAGGGTGTATCTGCATTATCACTCGAACGACTTACAGTACTAACTTGATTCTTTCAGGGAATGTTCATAAGGATGTCGAACTAAATAAAAAGACACTGTGCACGTCCAGGTTGTCAAAAAAGTATATCTGCAAATTAATGGCTTAACGGAGCCAGCCGAAACTGAGAGGGAATATTGGGCACAGTAGTATCAATTCACGGAAATATAGAAAAGGGGGTTAAAATGTGTTTTTCGAAGTCTATGGGAGGGGGAATGTTTTTCAAATCATTAAAAATGAAAATGTTTTTTTTTTCAAAATCTAGAGGGGGTACATGTTCCCCCTTCCCCGAAAAATGCCTCTGATATGAAGGGGGATCAAGTAGATTACAGATTTTTGACTTGTGGGGACTACTTAGAGCTCATAAAGGACAATGTTATGCAACATAAATTTGCAAAATTCGTATAAATAAACTGACTGGTGATATTTTCCTATGTTTTTAGAATTTTAAATAATTAGCGTTTTACTGAAAATGAGCTTGCTTAAGTTTTATAAAGAATTTAAATGTATACTAAAGTTTATTGATTTCATGGCCGGGAAAAGACTATTGGTAGTTTTGTAAGTTGGTCTTTCATTGTCTACTGGTTACTTAAGCACTTTTCTGTTTCTAAGAGAACATCTTATTTTTCGGTGTCATTTTTTTTTTTTTGCAAAAAACAAGCGCAATAAAGCGCTTGTTTTTTAGAATTTTAAAAATATAGGAAAACATCGAAATTCTGTTTGTTTCAACCAGTTTTGCAGATATATGTTGCATAGCTACGAAGCATAAAACGTTTGACGTTTTAACTTCAAACGTGAATGAAGTTTAGGTCCATCAGAAAGCTTTTCTTAAATTAATAAGTGAAGCAAAGTCACCTAGGTCAATATGCTAGGATATGCTCCGCAGTAAATAGTATTAGAATATTATTTATGCTTTATAAAGGAAATTGTATTAGTCTACTGACAAATATTTGGACCTAAATCAGCAGGATCATCTTAATAATCTTTCTAAGGCTACGTTGCTTCGACAAAAAAGTACTGGGGTTGAACGAAAAAAAAAGAAAAAGAAAAAAAAAGAAGAAAAAAATTGATTTCAAATTAGAGAAAAACTCTAGGAAATTAAAGCCCAGAATAAAAGGTTCTAAAATAAGGTGCTCAGTATTTTTTTCAGGAAAATCCCACCAGGTTTCACTTGTATATTCGACATTATAGTTACTTATGTTAAGCATAAATCCATATGGTACCTCAAGCTGAATAAAAAGAGAAAAAAACAAAGTTTCAAATATGCATATCATGAACTGAAACTACATCTTTGTATGTACTACCAAAACAATTATACAGAAAAAATCTATAGTAGTATTTTTAGTCATTTTTTTTTTTGTTAGGATTTTTTTTTATTCTAAATACTAGCAACGCCTTTTGTTTTGCGTCAGGGGAAAATTTGAGTAAATATAACTTGCAAACCACAAAGCAAACTCAAATGTAGTCCGTTACTTTATTGACGTCATTCCGAACCTTATAGCAATATATTTGAATTTGTTCTTGGCTTGTCTCTTTTTTTTTCTTTTTTTTTTTTTTCTGTGAAATAGCTTACTATGTTTGGAATTTCGTTTTACCCGTCGAAATTCGAAAGTTTTTGAATCTTGGATAAACAGTCTTTTTTATTTGTTGCTGAAATTCAGTTGAATCCTTCTGTAGCTAAGTGTATAAATCTACGTTTTTTTCTCGTTCTTTTTTGCAAAGCACTCACTTCAGCCTTATAAAAAAAAAAGTTGAAATGAAATCTGCTCGAAAAGTCGGAAATTCAGTTTTCAGTGAAAAAGACCTCCATATGCAGTTTGCAGTTTTTGGTTGCAACGGGGCATAATAAAAAAAAACAAAATTCGAATAAAAAATCGACTAAGAACAATCTTTAATAAATGGCACCAAAAAGGTGTATCTTTTGTGTAAAAGGTGTAAATTTAATTTCACATTTTTTTTTTTTTTTTTCATTAGAACAGTTTTATTAGTGTCTTTTGTACCTTAGCTTTGTCCTTCCCTGAAAATATTCCCTGCAAATGCTAGATTAGCATTTGACAAAGTCCAGACCAAAATATACCTTCTTATTGAAACACACTAGCAAATGCCAAAAATTCCATGACATTTTTCCAAACAAATTCTTAAAAAATTTAGTAAATTTAACCTTCAATAAAATCAGAACAAACTGTATATGTTTTGATCTTCATTATATTTTCTACGATATTGTTTTTTTCTTTTTTTACTCCATCAGTTTGACTTTTGAACAACCCAATTGGTCCAGGAATAGACCTGGGATTCACCCATGGAATTCATGGAATGAATCTCAAGTTATTTGAAACATGTTGAAGTACTGCATCCGAAGTATTGAATATCCGTTTTTTTTTTTTTCTTTTGCGCAAACACAACAAAATAAATAATGTAGGTGAATACATGTGGAATATAAACGACAGTTTTAATTTTTAAATATTCCTGCATTAAAAAAATTGCAACACATATTTCCGTGATTTTAGGGTATAAAGTTTTCATTTCTAAATTTCCCTTTGTTTTATTAGACTCTTCTTCTATTTTCTCTTTTTTGAAGGGGAGGGTGGTAGTCTTTTATTTATTTTTCTTCCCGTAATTGTTAGGACGGGAGACTCCTTTCCGAGGTGTCTCCTTTTCCTTTCTCCATTCTGAGAAAGTGTATTTCATTTTTGTTTTGATCCAGTCGTCTTTTTCTTTTTGTTGTAAGAGGTTGGATAGTCTTTGTTTTGGTGGGTCTTCGGGTTTTCAAACAGTTTGGAGTAACTCTAAGACGAAGCGACTTGTGCTAATAGTAACTCTAAAAGAAGAAGTTTTTTAAAAAAAAATAAACATTTAAAGAAACGGTTTTTTATGGTGATTTTAAGTATGCAAATTTTTGTTTAATTGAAAGCTATCTACAAAAGTTACGAGCCTGAGAATGTCCTTGCTTTTGAAAAGGGGGCAAAGCATCTGTAAAATGACATGTAATTTTGGCGAATATTACTGCATCAAATTCAGCATATCAGGAAATGCTGCTGTATAGGTTTCAAGCCCCTATCTACAGAAAATACGAAATTTTGTATTATTTTAGAAGAATGGTCAGGGATGTGTGTTCATTTGTTTGCTTTTTGCTTCTTTTTTTTCCAAGGGGTGATCTTGTCTAAACAATGCCTTTGAAATAAAGGGAATGCTCATTGTAACGAAAATAAAGAATTCTAGTAACAAAAAAAGATCGTGCCACAGTATGGTGACGATTTCTACCAATTAGCGGCACTAAACAACAAGTATATCCCCGAAAGTGAGAAAATTGTTATGGGTTGAAAACTCTGAGATAGTCAATCAATTTAAAACTATTCAGTTCACGTATATTGAGCTTTTTGATTTCAGATACAATCAGAGAGAACCTTATTGTAGAGTTTGCGATGGCTTCAGCCGCGTAGAGGTCCACCTGAAATTCTGTAGTAAAAATACTATTTAGGACTTAATCAACACAACTACCTTTCAACGAAAATATTGACTAAATATTCAATTTTTTCCGAAATTTAATTATAATCTAACATTTTAATTCTTAAGCAGAAAAATTTAAATCGCGGGGCACTACCAATCAATTTACAACGAATGATATATACCGTTTATCAGCAGGAAATCGAGTATTTATGGGGCTAGTACCCCAAGTCAAATCTTGATTAGGCCTGGACATGATTTGTAAAACGATCAGAAATTAAATAAAATAAAAAAGTTTCAACTGAAAGTAAAGAGCAATGTTAAAAATTGAGACGTACATAAATTATTGTGTGTGTGAGAAAAGGGATCCCCCCCCCTTAACTCCTTGGTCTTTACGCCATAGTTTGACTTTTTGTCCTAAGAACAACTACTGAAACACAAGAGGCTCAAATACAGAATAATTTCTGGCCGTTTTAAATTTTAATATTGCTCCTTACTTTCATTTGAAAAAACTTGTATTTCTTGTTTAATCACAAGATAACTCCCTAAAATTAAAGATCGAAATCTTTAGATGTAGTAAAAGAACGTCATAGATACTAAATAATGTTTTTAGAAACCATTTTGACAAACTATCTAGTAAAACATACTTAAAACACATATATTTATTTAAAGTTACCTACATTGTGGGCACAATCAGTAATATTATCTCTTTGGTCATTTTCTCTTCTCTCTGCTTTATGGAGGAAATTGACTTGGCTTCTTTCCCACTAATTTTATTATTCGTATGACTGGAAAGGATTTTTGTTACTAAAAAGAATCCTTGAAACTTATTCTGTACTTGGTTTTTCTTTCCGGAAATGTTTACGATTGTGATATCATGTTACTAAATACTCTGTGCCATTGACGCTTTTTACGTGATACTGGATCTTAACGACATTCATTACGTATGAAAGTGTTTATTGTTCTTGGATATTGAACCACAAAATTTGACCCGTCAAAGGTGACACCTTGACCGTACTCTCGAGACTAAATTGTTGTTCTTATCTTGTCACTTTTCATATTATTTTCTTCTCATGTTTCGAATTGAGGTAAGTTGTTTGTGTCTGTTGTATAGTAACATTTTTCAGAGAGACATACAGTCACTATTATTGATGTTTAAAATTGTGTAAATTCTGAATTAATGGTTGGTTTAGAAGGAGTGGTTTTTTGGTCGTAATGTTTGAACCTCCTTAGTTCTTATAAATTTTGGTCATCGAAAATGGTATATGGAGCTATTTAAAATTCTTCCTAATCACCAAAAATGCATTCCCAGTGGAAGATGGACGTGTGTGGAAGAATCAGTCCTACTCTCCTCTCAGTTTGTGCGGGGGAGGTATAAAATATATGATGATTTCCCTGTCTTATTTATTTTCCATTTGTTTGTATAAGACGTTTGATCATCATTTAAAGAACTTTAACGTTTGCTTTATTTGGTGGACAATTACCTCCGTTGAGAGGCCGTTTCACTCGGGAATTGATCGTCGGGTGAAGCTTTTTGATTAAGATACTTTCCAACTTGTTATCCGATGAAGGAAATCATGATGAATGAAGGTTCCGAGGAAATATCCTCGCCTTTGCTTTGTAATGAAACCTCTTGCTTTAAATGACTTTGAATAGCAATCGTTCTGAGACCAATTCGACCAACGCTGTAGAACAAAACAAATAGCCTACTGGTGGAAATTCATTTCTTATTTTGATTTTAATCTAACCCGTTATCTGGTGGAAAAAAAAGTCCGAAATGTTTTAGTGTTTATTCATGTAAATGAGTTTAGAGAATGTTTTCCAAAACGTTTAGGATATAAAAAAGTCACATTTACTTCTAAAACAAAGTTATCTGCTGTTAGATAGCAAGCAAGTTTTTTTTTTGTCTTTTTATTTTGTATTAATGCTTATTTTTAGCTCAACACAAAACCATGTGACTGTATAAAGCAGGTGTTTAGGCACTAAACTTAAAAAATGTAAAGTGTGCACTTGGTCAGATTTTGATCTGAGGGTTCGTTTATAGGACATAGATTTGACAAATAAGTTGCTTTTATTTGGGGGGGGTGAGGAGGGAGTGATATTTGATATCTTTATTAATCCTTATTCAGTGTATCAGAAAACGCAGAAGGAGGGCTTACTCAATGCGAATTTTATCCACATAATTAAACCCGTCAATCTGGATTTTACTCCAAATTTTAACCTACTTTCGTGGTCGTAATATCCAATTTATTTGGTACATGTATTGCTTGAAGCAGTGTTTGAATTGTGACATGCCAAAATAATATGATATATGGTACTTATATGATATCCCGACTACAGCTAGTAACCATGTTAAGAAAACAATCCTTACTTCATAGTATGCAGAATAATCATAGTTAACACATTTCGCACATAACCTCGCTATCCTCAATCTCCCCCCTTAATGTGCAAATATGTAGCCAAAATTATATATTTTTCAATGCATTCTGCCATCCGTAGCTTGTTTTTTTCAGTTTTTGTTTCGTCACAGTTTATTCAATTTACATGTATACGGATTGAAACAACTGAGACGCACTGGGAGAATAGATCGGAAATATATAATTTGGCTCATAAATTTGTACATAATGGTATTGGGGGTAAATTATAGCGGGGCTGCATGCAAGGTGTGTTAACTATGATTATTCTGCATATTATGAAGTAAGAATGTGTTTTTTTTTTTTTTTTTTTTTTAAACATGGGTACTTGTATGATATATATATATATATATATATATATATATATATATATATATATATATATATATATATATATATATATATATATATATATATATATATATATATATATATATATATATATATATATATATATATATATATATATATATATATATATATATATATATATATATATATATATATATATATATATATATATATATATATATATTCCGTGTCAGTGTCTGTTTTGAATTATAATATCCTTTAAGGAGTTGATGGTACTTATCTCAAATTTAATCATTCAAGGATGCGAGTCCGTCGTGAAGAAACTAGAGCCATGCGTCCCTATTTGGGCTGTGTATTCCATGTATTTGTTTTTGTTTTTGTTTTCATCGTTAATTTTATATATGAATGAATTGTCGTAGAAAGTTAGGAAGGGGATCGTGATTCAAAATTAAAAATTCTAATGCCCTTTAAATAGTCTAAAGTGGTTGGATTATAATATTTTTCTTTTATTTTTTTTTTTCATATGCAGGGTGGTATAGCACACTTGGATTTGGAAGAATTGGTAAACACGGCAAAAATCGTAAATACGCAAGATTGCTCACAGGAACAAATACATGGATTTTTTCTTTGTAGTTCAGATTATCAGAAGCAAATATTTCAGTAAGTTTGTAAACTTAATGAAGCCATGAAGCCAACACATGCAACTTCATAATTGTATGAGAATAGCTCCTCAAAAATAAAGAAAAAGGCATGTGCTGAAAAATGAAGAATGAGAGCTGAACTGAAGAAAGACCAATTCCCGAAGGGATACACTCCCTTGCATATCCCTCGAAGGGATATGCAGGGTGGTATAGCACACTTAGATTTGGAAGAATTGGTAAACACGGCAAAAATCGTAAATACGCAAGATTGCTCACAGGAACAAATACATGGATTTTTTCTTTGTAGTTCAGATTGTCAGAAGCAATTATTTCAGTAAGTTTGTAAACTTAATGAAGCCATGAAGCCAACACATGCAACTTCATAATTGTATAAGAATAGCTCCTCAAAAATAAAGAAAAAGGCATGTGCTGAAAAATGAAGAATGAGAGTTGAACTGAAGAAAGACCAATTCCCGAAGGGATACACTCCCTTGCATATCCCTCGAAGGGATATGCAGGGTGGTATAGCACACTTAGATTTGGAAGAATTGGTAAACACGGCAAAAATCGTAAATACGCAAGATTGCTCAGAGGAACAAATACATGGATTTTTTCTTTGTAGTTCAGATTGTCAGAAGCAAATATTTCAGTAAGTTTGTAAACTTAATGAAGCCATGAAGCCAACACATGCAACTTCATAATTGTATGAGAATAGCTCCTCAAAAATAAAGAAAAAGGCATGTGCTGAAAAATGAAGAATGAGAGCTGAACTGAAGAAAGACCAATTCCCGAAGGGATACACTCTAGGCAGGATCGTATGCAGGATTTTTCTCGAGGGGGGGGGTACAAAAGGATTTTTCGGGAGGAGGAGGGGGTTACAAAAACTTAAAAAGACGCTTAAAAAATTTATGTATGTTCACTTTTGTAACGTTTTTACGAGTCAAACAAACATTTCGGGGGGGGGGGGTTCAAAACCTCTACCTCCCCACTGGATAGAGCCTTGACCAGGGTATCTGTAGCTGAAAATCATCGCATCGCACAATCATCGCACAAGGGTGGTTTACTCTCTCATTATCGCGTGTCAAAATGATACCGACGATGATTTGTTCTATAGTGCGGACGTTGATGAAGTGTACAAGACATATAACTCCGTAGTTAATAATAAAAGAAAAGTTGGCCCTCTAGATTAGTTTTTTGTAGAAAAGAAACCGAAAATTGGGAGCAGCAAAGTTATTCGTCGTTACTGTCATAGGCAGCGCGCTAATTAAAGAGCGAATAACTATGCCTCTGGTGATAACGTGACCCCCTACCCCTCCCCACAACCCTTGGAGTAAGGGCTGCAAGCTATGCAATTTGCCCATTGTTAAACACTTTGTGGTAACGAACTCTAAGTATGGAGCAACTTGCCCCATTAGTAACCTAAACTCTAGAAAACGAAGTTTTGGTAACAATTGATGTATCAAAGGAATTGGTTTTTTACGCTGATTCCAAAAATATAGAATTCATTAATTTTAACCTTATCCATCAAAAGCTACTATCCTGAGATAATTTGCCTGACTTTCAAAAAGGGCCCCTCCCCCCAAAAAATAAAAATTTAAGGTGTCTTAATGAAAATCAGACCATCAGATTCAGCATGTCAGAGAGCCCGATTGTAGAGGTTTCAAGCTCCTATCTACAAAGCCGTGAAATTTTGTATTTTTTTCTTGCCAGAAGAAAGATCACGGATGGATGGTTTTTTTTTTCAGGGGTGATCGTGCGAAACCAATGGTCTTAGAAGATCGGGCTCATTTGAATGGAAATCAAAGATTCTAGTCCCCTTTTTAAGTGGCCAAAAAGATTGGAGAGCGACGAACTCCATTTCCACGCCTCTCTTTTCCAAAAAATACCTGATCACAAATTTTGAGGCAGTCATTTGAGTCGGCATGGTTGAAAGGTCTAATAACTATGTCTCTGGGCATGACATGATCCCCTTATGTAGCTTGGGATAGGGTTGTAAGCTGCGCAATTTTCCCATTTTTCACATATAGTATTTGCTATGCAAAATAAAGGAAAAATTTTTTGGGGAATTTTTAGCGGGAGGGGGATTTTTTATGGGGAGAATTTTGCATGGAGAGGAAAAACTCTAACGAACAGAAATTATTCCGTATATCAGAGGGCTGCCCCTTCCTTAACCCTCGCTCTTTACGCTGAAGTATGACTTTTTGTTATAATTCTTCAAGAAGACTGTTCAAACACAAGGGCCGTTGAATTTGAATGAGGAGTATTTTTGAAATAAAAAAAAAAACTTTAAAACTTCAGCGTAAAGGACGAGGATTGAGGCAGGAGGAGCCCTCCTCATATACGGAATAATTTCTGTTCGTTTTAAGCTTAAATGTTGTTCCATACTTTTAGTTCAAAATCTAGTTTGTTTTTTTTTTACTATAATTTACGTATAGGATTTGTATTTGGAAAAAAGGGGCATGTTTGATCATGGGTCTCCAAAAAGGCTAAGGATATTAAGGTGAAGCTTTCAGGGAATGTTGATTTAAATCAGAACCCATTATTTGCAGGTAGGTTGTCAAAAAGGCCTGTCAGCAGTGTCTCAGGAATGGATTAGGGTGTTAAGTTGAAAATTTCAATTTATGATGACAGTTTTCAACCATGATGAGGGGATGTTCAACTGACCAAAAGGCAATATGTAAATGCTGTTGCTACTAATACCATTACTACGACTACTACTACTAAGGCTAAGGGTATTGGGGCGAAACTTTATGGGAATGTTGAATCGTGAGTCAAAGCACGTTTTGTGCTTGCAGGTTGTAAAAAGGGCGTATCAGCAATATCCCAGGAACGGCTTAGAGTGTCTAGTTGAAACTCAAAGGGTATGATGTGGGTGATATTGAACTAACCAAAAGGCACTGTGTGCATACTTCTGCTACTACTACTGGTAATACACCTTCTACTACTAAGGTTAAGGGTGTTGAGGTGAAAATTTCAGGGAATGTTGAACTAAATCAAAACACGTTGATGCACGCAGGTTGTCAAAAACAATCTAGGTTGTCAAAAGGCACAATGTGCACACTACTGCTACTGCTACTACATCTATTCATACTACTGAAAATTTATTTTTTGAACTCATGACTTAGTGTACCCTCACAGAAAAAAGTCGCAGCATCAAAGCATAACCTCATTGATGACAAAACATGCAAAAACAATGTTGCCAACAATAATAAATAGAAATAACTGGCATTTCAAATCCTTCGCTCTTTTTTAAACACACTTAATATATGATTGGTGAAAGAAAAATATGTATTTTATCTTTATATTTCTTATATTATTTTATATTATATGTTCAAGACTTCAAAGAAGAAAAAATATCATTAGCGTAATGTCGTCTATCATTATGCCATGTAACTTGACCGTCACGAATCTGTTTCTCACATTGAATTATACCTTTTATTATAGTCATTGTTGGCTTTCTTCAATTTAGATGCTTCCTTAGTGAACAAATTGTTACTTATGACACAGCCTTTCCTCTGTCGGACTTGTGAACAGTTTCTTAATTAACTATGAAATATGCCCTGAAAGTAATTAGTTTCTTGTGCTACCCGTGGAAATTTGAAGTTCAAAATTCATAATCATTAGTAGGAATTATTTTAAAAGAAACAAGTTTTTCTGATGAAGTAAAAAGCGAAGTTGGAAGTTTAAAATAGATAAAAGTTATTGCTTGGCATTATATGCAATATGATTGAGTAAAGCTGGCTCAAATAAACTGATTCCTGATATTCCCTTTGTTGAAAATTCGTAGAATTCTGATAAAAATTAATGCTTTACTAAAAACTAAACTTATTAGAGATTAAATTCCGCTAATGTTTTACGCTAAAGTATGACTCTCTCTCACAACTCTACTTTTTAAAACAATAAAAAAAACTTTAGCGTAAAAAGCGAGGCGTTGAGGAGGGGACAACCCCCTTCATGTAGGGAATAATTTCTGTTCTTTTTAAGTTTTAATGTCGCTCCTTACTTGCAGTTAAAAAAATGGTTTTTTTTTATTTAATTTCTGAACGTTTTTGAATTAATGCATGTTTTGACTTTGGCTCACCGCACATGAATAATTAAAACGAAATTTGCATATTAATTTTTTTTGGCTAAATGACTTTCTCATAGTTTTGATCGGAATTTAAAAAAAAAAAGGTGGCGGGGGAGGGGTAAAATTGCCTTCCAATTTTTGGTTACTTGAAAAGGCAACTAGAATTTTTTAATTTTTTTTCACGAACGTTTTTATTAGTAATAAATGTACGTAACTTACAAATTAACTTACGTAACGATCTTCTATATTCTTATGTTTCTATTACGTATTAGAGGGAGTTCGCCCTCTCGTCAATACCTCCCTCTTTACACTAAAGCTTGAATTTTGTCCCAATTCTTTAAGAATGAAGGTCGTAGAATACATAGTTGAAATTACTAAAAATACTTTAGCGTAAAGAGCTAGGTATTGTGGAGGAGACGGACCCCCTTATATGCGTTATAATTTCTGTTCGTTTTATGTTTTAATGCTGCTCCTTACTTCCAACTGAAAAAAACTGTTTTTATTTATTTTCTCATTGTTTTTTAAATAATGCTAGAAAATTTTGCGCCACCTTCATGGAAATTCTCCTCCCTCATGTTAAATTCCTCCATGGAAAGTTCCTCCTACGCAACCCCTTCCCCCGACCCTCCCCCCAACGCGAAAACGTCCTCCTGAAAACGTCTGTACACTTCCCAATAACCATTACTATATGTAATCAATGGTCAAAGTTTGTGACTTGCAGCCCCTCCCCCGGGGACTGTGGGGGTTTAAGTCGTCCCGAAAGACATAATTATTAGGTTTTCGACTGTGCTGAACAAAATGGCTATCTCCAAATTTTGACCCAGTAACTTTGGAAGAAAATGAGCGTGGGAGGGGGCCTAGGTGCCCTCCAATTTTCTAGTCACTTAAAAAGGGCACTAGAACCTTTAATTTCCGTTAGAGTGAGCCCTCTTGCGACATTCTAGGATCACTGGGTCAATACGATCACCCCTGGGAAAAAAATGATAAATAAATAAACACGAATCCATGAAAATTACAAAATTTCATATTTTGTAGATAGGAGCATGAAACTTCATCAACAGGATACACTGAATCTGACTTTGGTGATTTTCGTTAAGATTCTATGACTTTTAGGGGGTGTTTCCCCCTATTTAAGGCGAACTTTCTTTGGCTCATAGCTTTTGATGAGTAAGACTAAACTTGAAGAAACTTATATATTTAAAATTAGGATAAAAATGCGATTCTTTTGATGTAACTATTGGTATCAAAATTCCATTTTTTAGAGTTTTGGTTACTATTAAGCCGGGTCGCTCCTTACTACAGTTCGTTATCACGAACTGTTTGATTTTAAGTTAATTAAAATCAGTGGCGGTTCTGGACTCTTGCGTCTGGGGAAAAATCTTCAGTAGAGTCTCCCCCCTGTCTCGCAAAAAGTTACGAGATTATGTTGGTACCCTTTGTTACGCTTACCAGCCTTTTTGGTCGAGAAAGGGTGCCAAAAATGCATTCTTAGTGACATATTGCGCTTACAGATGGCTTTTTTAAATGGAAGTTATAAAAATCACCTAGATATGGATAGTAGCTTTGAAATAAGCAACTAAAAACCACTCTGCGACGTTGCAGTAGCTTACTAGTCTTGGTAGAAAAGAAAAAAAAAGGAGACACGTCGATGCTACCCATGCATGAAATTGGGTTTTCTTGTTGTTCAAGGTGGTGGATTATAATTCTCCTCATAGGGTCTGCGACTTTGGTGATTCCAAGGATACATTTTTTGTCTCGATCCACAGCCATTTTTGATTGGTTTCAAATTCTGTTTTAGAATTCCCAGTGACTTTGTTTTCACAATAAACTTCCTATTAAGATTAACCAAAATAATAGTTACTTTTCCTGAATCGTCGTCGAATGACAATTTTTCTAACTTGACACTTTTTTTTATAAAATACTTTTTTAAACTTTCGGTCACTGTAGGTCTTGCTTTTTAATAGCCTACAGCTTTCGCTGCAACCATCTGAGTGTGTCTTTGTTTAGACCTGTTGCCTTGTCACAGACATTTCAGACGTTTAGTTACCTAATATCAGAGGTTTTAATTTCTCTTTTTTTGCAAAGTGATATCACTTATATTCAAATCCAGTCAGTGCAATGTTGTATTGAAAAATGGGCGAATTGAGACAAAATCAAGCTAATTTTTTTTTTGAACTGACACCTGAAGCTGTTAGCACGGACAGCCAATTTTTGTTGTACAACAGGGGAAGGGGTAGAAGTGGATGAGGTTCTTATGTGACAACCTTTATATTTAAGAAATAGGGACTGTTTTTAACGACCAAATACAAGGATTTTTTCACATTTAGTGTTCGATCCGTTGAAGTCGAAATCGGGAATGTCTCTTATATTTCAAATGTTTCTGTTGTGTTTTTTTATGGACTTAATCAATTTCGTTTCTGAACAGTTCAAAAATGTGTATCTGTTCTTTATTTGTTTAAAATCTGAATAAGTACTAAGAACACCAAGCATTTGTCTTTTGTCATGGAAGATACTGCACTTGTTTAAAAAAGAAGTGTGATGCAAGAATCGTGGAATGTTGTTCTTCATAATCGTGGTTTTATCTATCGTACGCATTTTTGTGCGTGTTTCCCACGGAAGTATTGTTGGTTTTGAGCGTTTCTACCCACAGTATCCGACATTCAGTAGCATTATATAAACATGCAATGCTTGTTTTCTAGCGCACAAACAAAAATAGGAAATGCATGTTGATTTAGCTTGTGTTTTTATCCTTAAAGATGTTATCAGTCCTGAAACGAGCTTTCGTTTTTTCCTTAATCTAGTCCAGGAATATTTTATTCAAACTCAAAGACAGTACGTTTAGACTTCACAATTCCTGGTTATATGCACAATATGTGGCTACTGCTCCTTCTGTATAGATTGAGTATGTCGTAGAAGTAATTAGATGTTTCCCTTTCTGTTTGTTTTGGTAAAAACAATGTTTTAGGATTGCCCAAAATTTTTTTTTTCTGTGAATATGTTATGATTTGGATGCTTGGGAAGTGTGTGATTAAAAGTCAATATCTTAAGAAAGCACTTTTTTTAATTCTAGGATATTATCAAGGAAATGCACCAGCCACAACAAACAAGTCCCGTTGAGATGAGAGGTTCTTTTTCTTCTCCAATTCACGTTAGCTTATTAAATAGCGTTTGTGATCAATCTGTGCCCAAAAGACTTGTTACCTGTGTAATAGCAGCTCTTAGAGGTCACGGTATGTGCAATATCTTTTTTATTTTCATAGTTCGAACGATCGATGGGCGATTCTATTTTAGTATGAGTTAAGACATAAATGTATATTTGAAAACGTGACAAATAATTTAAGAGATAGATATGTAATTATAAGTAGATAAAGAGAGTAAATATTTGGCCTAATTCGCAGCCCAACAGTAAAAAAAAAAGCATTATTCCACCGATTCAACTCATAAGAATTTGAGCCAGTCAAAGTCAAACCACTGAACAACAGGAAGAAATACGAATAAAATCCTGTCCATCTTAACTCTTGCCTCGTGATTTTTAAGAATTTCCTCAAAAAGGTCAATTTCATCCTAAAAAAAATTTGTAAAACAACCAAGTTGTATACAAAACTAAATTTTAGGTAGTATTTTATTCCACCATTCGATAGACTGTTTTATGTTCTTATATAAATGATGAACAAAATGAACGTGTTACTACCCCAACTGGATGCCCATTTAGAGGGAGTGCCTAACACTAAAACGCAGAGAGAATCCCAGGCACCCCGCCTCCATGCCAGAGCAAAGTAATTCAAATCTCAGGTGGTAAAAAGAAAACTATGAAGTAGGTGTCACGTACATGGTTTAACGCTGTCAGGGAATATTATGCATTGCAGATTAAGACCAATGCTGTCATATATATGATTCTAGGCGTTTATCCCGCGGTAATTACCCCCCCCCCCTCCCCGTGGAAAATAAGGCTTTCCAAATTTGAGAATTCCATTTGAGTTTTTTCTTTTTTTTTTAATTTCTATAGGGGAAGGAATTTTGGTACTTATGTATTATGCGCCACTCACTCAAGTTTACGCTGTGTAAAACTCGATAATAAACCGGTTTCTTCGTCAGCTTCTTTCAGATTAGCGCGAGACAAGACAAAGACAAGTGACAGCATATATGGGAAATATATAATTTGGGCTATATATTTACACATAATGGGTGTGTGCAAAGTATTTGGACAGTTTGAAGTCAGAAAACATTTCTTACTTCATAATATTCACAATAATTGTACCAAACACATTTTGCATCCAGACCCGCTGTGCTTTACAAACCCCTCCCCCCCCATCACCCCCTAATGTGCAAATCTATAGCCCAAATTTGTTTCTAAAGTAACGAAAAAACTAACGAATAACCCAATTTGTTCTTGAGTTTTACACGGCGTGAACTTGAGTGAGAGGTGCATTGTTTAAAAGTACTAAAATTCCTTCCCCCTACGGAAAAAAAAACTCGATAAAATTCACTAATTTGGAAAGTCTTATTTTCCAGGGGGGGCAATTTCCGTGGGGGTGGAGTATTTTTCCGGGGGTAAACGTCAGCCACCCATATATGGAAAACGCTTCATTTAACTAGTTTTTATTTTATTCTAAAACTCTTGTTATTTTCTGAACATCCTTTGTGTTATCAGACGTATTTATGTAATGAATAGCCAATACTTTATTTTCTTTCCTTTATTAACCTTAAATTCTGCCGAAAGACTCTTTAAGTCTATCTTAACTCCATCACCAAGTCGTCTGAGACTAATCCAGCTACGTTCGCTCCTCCTTCGTCACAATCAATCCAAAGCCTCCCTCTCTACACCCACCAAATTCCCATTTCTCCCAGAGATTCTCAGGAATTGATATCTGAACTGATTCCTGGAAGTTCTGTTTACCTGGCTCTACTACTTTATTTAAACTATTGTATTAGGAAAAATCGATCCCGAAAATGATTTTTATTCTACATTTGATTTCTCTAATTGCTTTGTTATATCTATTTTTTCAGTTCCTGGTTCATGTGTATTAGGCAATTAGCTTTCTACCTAGTGAAAGACCAAAGAAAGAAAATTTTTAAAGCTTAGTATTCTACATCTGTCAAAAGTTATAGTGTAAACAAATGGTACCTGAGTGAAAGAAGAATAGGGGCCACAACTAGGCTGCATTCGGAATTTGTGTGTGTGTGTTGGGGGGAGGGTACAATCAACTTAAAAAATGCATCAAAATTTGTTTATTTGTTTTTGGCACGTTTTTACGAGTCAGACAGACATTGGGGGGGGGGGCTAAACCCTGCAACCATCCTACTAGGATACGGCCTTGTACAACAATAAAATCTACAAACCAGTATGGAAAGTAAATATATTTACTTTGTTTTTATTTTTATAAAAGGGATGCAGTTGAAGCATAGAACATCATGTGTGTTCTGTATTCGTTTTTATCTTCGTTTGACAGTAACACCCTTTGTGTAACACACAAACGAAAAACAAATTATTTGTCTTTACTATTTAATTAATCTGTCAAGAAAAATACTGAAAAAAATCAATATGTCAAAAAAAATGTTTTTACTTTAGCGGGAAACTAAATTGCGTGAGGATACATGCATATGCAATTCTGAGTTTCAGTGTGAAATAAGAAAGCATCGTATGCTATAAAAAATAGAAGCGGTAGCGTCAACTCGAAAGGTGTAATGTTCTCATCTCCTGATTCCCCCCCTCCCTCTGGGTTTTGAAAAAATCCCCTATTTGCCATATTTTCATTAAAAAGTGGCTTTTTTTGTATTGTCGCTCAACAATTGAAACAAACGACAAATTTCAACCCCCCTGCCAGGTTCTGAAAACACAGTTTTCTAAACTGCCTCCCCCTCTCCCTCCCCCAGCTTTTTGGGAATGGACGCCACTGAATTGAAGTTACTAGTTGCTACCCGCTGAGAAAGAAGGTTGCATTCTTTGAAATAATTTTACTGCACTGCAATGTTGAAAAAATATTGCTCTAGAAATTTTATAGAAACAAATTGAGAAACCGTATTATGGGTTCGATCATTGTCATTCATTGAAACGTCAAAACATTATTAGTCGACCTGGGGACTTCATCTTACGTAATTTAAAAATGGAAAGCTGAATATGTACATTGTCATATTGTAAAGGTAACAGTAGCTATTAAATACCTCCCCGCCCAAAAATGTATAGGATTCAAACCCCCAAAGGATACCTTAGATACACCCCTGTTTTCAAGGTAAATGTTTCTTATCAAATCTGGTTTCACACCGTCATCATCATCGTAATTTCATCATGAAATTGTGGTTTTACGACTTTTTACCTGTATTTTGAACCATTTTATAGCGTTGGTAAATAGTTTCCTATAGGTTTATACACGTATACGTACGGTATACGTACAGCGTAAGGTATACGTACTTGATAGAAAATCAATTTCCATCGCCTTTACTTTATGATACTAAAATTTCATGCATATAACTGTTAAAATAAAAAAGTTATTTGAAATTGAAACGGGTCTGTGACTTTTGGCCCATCCTGTATAACGTGCACTGAAGAGTTTGTCAACCTCAGTACAGCTTAACCAGTTTAAGGTTAATTCCCTTTTGAGATTTTAGAAATTAATTGAGCTTTAGCATAACCATTCATATTAATGCTTCCTTCCCCGAAAAATAATAAATTTGAAGAAATCATGTTTCAGGGCTCAGTGCTAATGTTTTTTTAGCTTTCGACTGTAATTTTGATCTCATCCTGCAAAGAAAAAGCAAAAATTTGTTCAGCACAGGCTAATGAGCTGTCTGTACAAACAGTGCACAGCCAATATAAACAGTTTTCTGCTAATTGGCCTAATTATTTATATTTGATTTCTTTAGCCAGAAATGGGCACTTTCAATTGTAAATGCTACTTCTTTTATATACATTACGGGATTAAAAGTCTCTAGAGTATTTTTATGTCGTCTATTTGATTGATTTTGAGTTATCATGTAGCATATTATAATACTACGTTTTACATTTGCAGGCTCCTCTGGATGTTACGTTGAGCTTAAAAAAAGTGACTTGCCGGCCATAGAGTTTTATTGTCGTCTTGGTTTTAATGAAATATCTGGCTTAGATACAGAGAATACTACATATTTTGGAAGGCATTTTTAAGGAGACTTATGTTTAACTCTTTTAGTGTTAGTTGAAACAATTTCCTCTCTCCTTTCTCGAAGCTCTCAAGGATTCCTGCAAGAAAATATCAACCTTCTTAGTTTAGTTGTTTAAATACGGGAGAACAAGATTCCATCAATAAAGAGCTGCAAATAACTTTTTGTGTTTAGTATATCAACACTTTAAGCAGAAGTTTTACAGCTTATAACAAGAGTGAAATTGTAGTTGATATATTCCCTAGAATTTGTAGTGAATATTCCTTAGTTACAGTGAATACCCTGGAATTGATACAAGGCTCAGAAGTTTGGAATTTTAATCGAAAGTTTATCTCAATTTGTGGTTGATAGCAATGGATATGGGAAAGTGGCAGGAGTTGAGTCATTTTCGTTTCTAACGAAAAGAATCAGTGCCCTTTGTTTCGGGATGAACCCTTAAAACATCGCGGTCATGGCTCAGGCCTCAGAGGCTTTTTGCCTCCACTCCCCAAAATTAATTTGATCCCTCCCACCCTTGTCAAGTACTTTGTCAGCTGTCAGATCCTTTTCTCCTCCATAGTGTCAGTATCAACTATCGTTCCCTAAGCATTGTTGCTTTTACAGGCGTTTTTTACTTCTTTTCTTTAATTCTGCTTTAATAACGCTTAACTCTCTTCGGATCAATTAGTTTTCAATTGCTGTGCCACCCATTTTGAAGCCTCGAACATTGTTTCTTTTCAGTTTCTTATTTTTTTCGGTTGAACCAGTAATATGTTGTTGTTGTTTTTCTATTGTTCCCATTGTATAACAGACGACATTTCGGTATTTGCCGATGTATAACGTTTTTAGTTATGACAAAAATAGCTCAACTACAGGGTAGTCTAAAGGTTATACGTGCACCATCGGGATATGCCAAGCATTCTGTCAAATATTCTTTGATGTCAAGCATCAAAGAATAGATCAAATGTTACATTATTTAGAATCTTATTTATGAGTTCATCCCTGGTTGGTAAAGAAGGGACATCCCTAATGGATACAACCTCCGAGTTTCATTATGTCATCATATAATAAAACATATAAAAATAATTCATTTATACGAATTGCACAAAAATTGGGGGGGGGGTCAAATTCGCTACATCTCCTCCCTTCTCCCTAGATCTCTAAGGAATGCGTTGTGTTTGGCATTTAAAAAAAAATCAAAAACTTAATTGCTCCCTTTAGATTTGGAAAACTGTTTTGTGTGCTCCCACTTACCAACATTCTTGTGAATGGGCGCAACAGGTTACAATGGCTATTGTGGTTTGATATTTCTTGTAAAAAAAAGGAAGTCACTAGGACATGGCAACAAACAAAATTACGACAAACAATAAATAAATGAGAGTTTTATTAGTATAAATGGGTATACGGAAAAATAAGCCAATAACCCATAAACATCCGCCTGTGATTTTCAACGTGCCTGGGGAATATACTTATTCTGTATTTACATCAGTCTCGATTGGGGTGGGGAGAGGGCATATATCCCCAAGATCTTGAAAAATAACCTTTGGGAGGAGGGTGTTTTCATTGGAAGTACCTTTTTGATATTTACATTGGAAAAAAGACGAATTTTCTTCCCATAGCCTCTGGATTTTGAAAAATCTAGAGTCCCTCTTCTAAATTAAGGGAAATTGACACCGCTGTGTGCTTCTTTATACTTGTCCTGAGGAATCTTCGTAACTCTACCAGCATCAATATTCACTGATAATCACACCTGGCAGCCACTCTGTCATGGTTGCCACACCCAAAGACGGTACCCTAAGAATTGTCCAAATTTTCTAAGAATCACATTCAGTCCCTCATTGACTAGAAATTCTGATTTTAAAATCCCTGTTTGTGGTAAAGTTATTGTCTTTTCCCAATGCTTCAGTCATATTTACCAACCCGAAATGTTCCAATGTACTTAAATATTCAATTCTGTATTTTAAAATTTTGTACATTGTTAAAGTGACTTCTCAATTTTGTATTACCTCCAAATATTATAGCAGCAATCTTGTTGTCAATACTTCTTGCAGGCTATTATTACTAAGAGTGCTACTAGTATGTGGGCTTCTTTTTTCTAGCAAGGAATCGCTTACAAATTTGTCGAATCTACTATTTACCTTTGTTTAAATCTTCAATTTCTAATCGATTTGGATACTCTTTTGACATTTATTTTCGTTGTTTTTAGATAATTATTCTTACTTGAAATTTTATTCTTGGTGTTGATTAAATTTTAAATTAGACTTTTGATATTCAATTTTATGAACAACCCATGAGTTTTGGGCTTAGAGACAATTTGTATTCTAGTTCTAATATCACAAAGGCCGTAGAATAAATAGTTGAAATTACAAAAAATACTTTAGCGTAAAGAGCGAGGTATTACGAGGAGGTCAACCCCTCATATGCGTAATAGTTTCTGTTCGTTTTAAGTTTTAATACTGCTCCTCACTTTCAGTAGAAAAAACTTTTCATATTTATTTTGCATTGTTTTTATAAAATAATGCTAGAAAATCCTGCGCCGCCTCCATTGAAAGTCTCTTCCCCCATGAGAAGTTCCTCCATAGAAAGATCCTCACACGTAATCCCCCTTCAACTCTCCCCCCAAACCAACAAAAATCCCCCTGAAAACGTCTGTACACTTCCCAGTAACCATTACTATATGTAAAAATAGAAAATTTAAGGGTATTTTCTTAACTGGACAATTCTTTATGAAGGATTAGAAGTGTTCAGTTGTGTTAAAACTATAAAAAAGGGTTTTAACAGAAATATTAAAAGCTTATGCAGTCCAGCTCTGTTCAGATTAAGTGACACTCAACTGCCAGAGTCAATGCTTTGGCAAGCTTTTGGTTCAGTTCTGTTTTTTTATGTCCGAAAAAAAAACTGGTCGCTTCCGTGGCTGTCGTTTCTGGATCGGAAAATATACATTAAAGCAGTGGTCTCCTAACTTGAACATTCTACTCCCTTCCTACAATTCTACAATTAATATCAAATATTCTCAAGCTTTTTAGTTTCTTGAGCAAAGTTACGCTCTTGTAAACACCAATTCTCAAAATCTATAAGATAAGGAAAGTAAAATACACCTCATCCTTTTGAGAGGTACTAAGTGCCTCTTTCCCATAGTGCCCCCTAAATTTCGAAATCGTCTTAGAGACATTGCACTTCGGGAGTTCATTATTTAAAGTGTGGATAAATTAAAATGTACATTGAGAGCAGTATAGGTAGATTTTGTAACAAGAGACAAGAAACTGAATTTGGAAAGTCTGATAGTGTAACCATGTGTGCCTTATGCTGCCAAGAGAGGGGGGTGAATAGTCCTCAGCCTGAACTAAAGCTCATTACTGATAAATAAGCCAGTCATGTTAGTCGAAATCATTACCTATAAATGACCATTCAAAAACTTGGTTACATGGTATAAAAATATCCCATTGGAAATTTGATACCTATTAATAAATGTAGGTATTTCTCAAAAATAAAGAAAAGGTGTTTAGGGAAGGTACAGTATTAGTTCATTCTCGTTTTTCCTTAGCCATTTGTTGTTGGTCCTTTTCATTTTACCTGAGCCTAACCAACATGTTTGGTTTAGAATAAACCCAACATGTTTCAGTGCATTAAAGTATATTCAGACTCACGCTCAAACCTAGAGATTTTTTAGTTTCTATTGGAGCTGTGGTGCTATAAAAATCTTTGACTTTCTTTCAGCGTAACAGGCAACCACATTCACTTGGTTTTTTGTTTTTGAGAGTGAATTGGCCTCACAATTCAGGAACGTACGCGAGATTTTTTTTTTTTTTTTTTTTTTTTTTTTTTTTTTTTTTTTTTTTTTTTTTTTTTTTTGTAGGGGTTAATAATAAAAAAAAATCTAGTGGATCCAGAAATAAACAATAAACTGTTTGATAATTTGGATAATTACATCAAAAGAATCGCATTTTAATGCTGATTTTAAATATATAAGTTTCATCAAGATTAGTCATACCCATCAAAAGTTACGAGCCTGAGAAGATTTGCATCATTTTAGAAAATAGGGGGAAAACACCACCTAAAAGTCATACGATTTTAACGAAAATCACACCATCAGATTCAGCGTATCAGAGAACCCTTTTGAAGAAGTTTCCAGCCCCTATCTACAAAAATGTGGAATTTCGCATTTTTTCCCAGAAGACAAATCACGGATGCGTGTTTATTTGTTTTTTTGTTTGTTTTTTTTTCCCAGGGGTGATCGTATCGACTCAGTGGTCCTAGAATTTCGCGAAAGGGCTCATTCTAACGGGAATTAAAAGTTCTAGTGCCCTTTTTAAGTGACCAAAAAAATGGAGGGCACCTACGCCCCCTCCCACGCTCATTTTTATCCCAAAGTCACCGGATCAAAATTCTGAGATAGCCATTTTATTCACCATAGTCGAAAAACCCAATAACTATGTCTTTGGGGTCGACTTACTCCCTCTCAGTCCCCGTGGCAGGGGCTGCAAGTTACAAACTTTGACCTGTTTTTACATATAGTAATGGTTACTGGGAAGTGTACAGACGTTTTCAGGGGGATTTTTGTTGGTTTGGGGGGAGAGTTGAAGGGGGGTTACGTGTGAGGATCTTTCTATGGAGGAACTTCTCATGGGGGAAGAGACTTTCAATGGAGGCGGCGCAGGATTTTCTAGCATTATTTTATAAAAACAATGCAAAATAAATATGAAAAGTTTTTTTCTACTGAAAGTGAGGAGCAGTATTAAAACTTAAAACGAACAGAAACTATTACGCATATGAGGCGTTGACCTCCTCGTAATACCTCGCTCTTTACGCTAAAGTATTTTTAGTAATTTCAACTATTTATTCTACGGCCTTTGTGATTAAGGGGTCATTCTTAAGGAATTGGGACAAAATTTAAGCTTTAGTGTAAAGAGCGAGGTATCGACGAGGGGTGAGCCCCCTCATATACGCAATAAAAACATACGAATATAGAAGTTCGTTACGTAAGTTACGTGTATTTTTTACTTATGAAAACGTTCGTAAAAAATTAAAAGTTATAGTTGCCTTTTTAAGTAATCAAAAATTGGAGGACAACTAGGCCTCCTCCCTCGCTCCTTTTTTCTCAAAATCTTCCGATTAAAACTATGAAAAAGCCATTTAGCCCCCAAAAATTAATGTGCAAATTTCGTTTCAATTATTTATTTGCAGAGAGCCAAGATCAAAACATGCATTAATTCAAAAATGTCCAGAAATTAAACAAAAAAACAAGTTTATTTAAATGAAAGTAAAGAGCGAGATTAAAAATTAAAACGAACAGAAATTACTTCGTATATGAAAGGGGCTTTTCCTCCTCAACGCCCCGCTCTTTACGCTAGAGTTTTTTACTGTTTTAAAATGTAGAGTTAAGAGATACTTTAGCTTAAAGAGCGGGGCTTTGAGGAGGAAAAGCCCCTTTCATATACGGAGTAATTTCTGTTCGTTTTAAGTTTTAATCTCGCTCCTTACTTTCATTTAAAAAAAAACTTTTTTTTTTTTTTAATTTCTTACAAAATCGTATCCGCTAAATTGCGCTCCTCTAGTCACTGAGCTCTAGGATTTTTTATCACAAAAGTGATATTCTGGACCGATTTATTTAAATAAACCTCCTTTTATGCAAAAAAGATGAGTTATCCTGTTTTATTCGCATTTTTTGCTTAGTAATTTGACTGACATTTGCATATTTTAGCACTGTCAAGATCAATACTTTGAACAATAGGATTTTATGAATTTCGCATTTTATTAGAATAATTGGGCGGTAAAACAGGGCGTTAGTTTGATTTTTGTTGAATTCGTTTGTCAAAGTGATCCTCTCGACCTTCCAACTAAATAGTGAAGGTGGTGACCGAAATTCTGACATTTTGTTTTGCCGATTCATTCTGTTTTAGAGAGATACATTTTTAATAATAGGTGCAGCAGCTTTTGCTAAATAAATTCTTCACATTGTTCTACTTATATTTTCAACTTGAGAAAGGATCTGAACATTCTTAACACATTAGACCAATAGCTCAAGTATTCAATGCTAGCTCAAATATGGTTAAGTTTTGTGCTCACTTAAACAAGATTTTCTTCTACAGTTATTGTCTTGTTTTTAGCTACGTTAAGGAGGGTAAAGTTCAAGTGGACCAAGTCCCTCGTGTTTTTCTATAAGTGATTTTAAGTTATTTCTTTGCTTTTTACCTGGGGTAAATGATAAACCCAACTTGTTTCTCTTAATTCTCCAAAGTATATTCTGGCTAACGCTTGAACCTAAGATTTCTGAGCTGAAAAATTTGATTTTCCTTCCAGAATTACAGGGAATCAAATTCACTTCTTTTTGTTTTTCATATCAAGTTGGTCTCACAGTTGAGCACCTATGCTGGATTTTTTTTTTTTTTTTTTTTTTTTTTTTTTTTTTTTTTTTTTTACCAATGATAAAAGGATAAAACGGGCGGGAACTAATATAAAAAGAACCAATTTTATTTGATGTTTGGGGTAGTAAGTCCCCATAAATTCAAGGAAATTTAGGATTTCGGGGTGCACCAAGCCCCCTCAGGGCGTACCAGTACAGTTGCTATCTGTTCTTACAAAAGGATATCCGTTGATTTGCGCTCCTCTTTAGTCACTCAGCCCGGGAAATTAATATCACGGAAATTTTGTTCTGGACTGATTTATTTTACTGCTGAACCCTTCTTACGTGCAAATAAGATGAGCTGTCTAGTTTTATTCTTCTTTTTGCGTAGTAATTTAACTAATATTTGCATTTTTTTGTAACGTCAAGAACAATATGTTGACCAATAAGACTTTATGAACTGTTTGTTTATTATTAGAATGATACGCGGTAAAACGGCGTTAGTTTGATTTTTCGTGAATTCAATTGTCAAGATGATCCTCTCGACCTTCCAACTAATCAGAGATGGGGGTGGTCGAATTGTGACATTTTGTTAGGCCAATTCATTCTGTTTTAGGGAGAAATTGAAAGTCTTAGTGTTCTTTTTAAGAATTAAAAGTGACTGGCGCGTATACAACCCCCTACCATGCCTTATGTAACTGCCCTCCCTCCAGAGACATCCGATCGAAATTTCTAATTAGCTATTTTGTTCAAAATAGCCTAAAGATCTAATCACTTTTCCTCTGGGGATGACATGACCCCCCTAACAACCTCTGGGGCAAAAGATGTAAGTTATGTAAGTTGCCCACTGTTTATAGGTAGGGTATTGAGGTGAAATTTTCAGGAAACGTTAAGGGGATGTTGAACTAAATCAAAAGACAGTATATGGATCCGGCTCAAAATGATGTGCTTGCAATCTTCAAAATCTCAGAAAATACTAATGGTGTTACTTTGAAACTTTCAGAAAATGGTGAGGTGGATGTTGCACTAAATCAAAAGACACTAGGTTGCATCCAATTTGTCAAAAAGATGCATCTGTATTGATCTCAGAAATGGCTGAGTTGAAAGTTGAAATTTCCCCCAAAGGAGGTGTTATACCGATTCAAAAGGCACTATATGCGTCCAGGTTGTCAAAACTGCATATCTGCAATATCTCAAGAATAGCCAAGAGTATCAAGTTGAAACTTTCAGTGAATATTGAGGGGGATGCTATGTGCATCCCGGTTGCCAAAAGTGCGCATCTGTAATATCTCAGGAACGGCTAAGGTTATTCAGTTCAAACTTTTAGGAAATGTCGATTGGGATGCTGTACTAAATCAAAAGACACCATTTGCATCCATTCTGTAAAATTTCTATATCTGCAATATATCAGGAATAATTAAGGGTATTGAGTTGGGAATTTTGAGAGGAATTTTGGGCTTAATCAAAGGCACTGTTTGCATCCCTGTTGTCAAAAGGGCGTATATACAGTATATCAGGAATCAGGCGTGCAATATCTCAATAACAGTAGGAGTATTAAATGGAGATCTTCAGGGAATGTTAATGGGGATGTTGAAATAAATTAATGTACATTATGTGCATCTTGGCTATTAAAAGGTCGTATGTGAAATATCTCAAGAATGGCTAGGGTATTAAGTTTGAAGTTTCAGGGGATTTTTACAGGGCTGTCAAAGTCAATCAAAAGGCATTGTGTGCATCTACGTTGCTAGAATTACATCTTATCCATGCACTCATCTCAAAGTCAAATTGAAAGAGGTTAAAGATTCAGGAATAAACAGAGCTGAGCAATGCCTCTGATATACATTTATTGTCTTATTCTATTGTCATTCATATGTAATCTTTTGAACACCCTCAAGAAAAATCTGTCAAGTTGATTATCTAGAAAATTTTGTTGAATCAAAATCTTAATTCAAGAACCGTTCCAAACTTTAAATTCGAATTGAACGAATTTATGCAAGAATGGACATTAAATGCAATCAAAGCTTAAACTCAGATCCCCTTATGCAACTTGAGAATTCAAATTAAATTCTGATATTTTGATTCTTAAGCAGACAACGGGAAACTTTGGCAATCAACAGCGAACATTTTTTTTGAAAAGTTTTTCGAAGAAATGTAAAGAGCTGTATTAAACCTTGAGACAAACAGAAATGAAGCCTTTTAATAGTTAAAACGTGCATATCATCTAGAAATTTTTGTTGAATCAAGATCTTGATTCAAGAACCGTTCCAAGCCTTGCATTGGAATTGAATGAATTGAAATTGAATGAATTTACGCAAGAATGGACATTAAATACAACCAAAGCCAACCCTCAAATCCCCTTCTGCAACTTGAGAATTTAAATTAAATTCTGATATTTAAATTCTTATGCAGACAACCAGAAGAATTGGAGGAATATCCATAATATTAATTGATACTAAACTTAGGCAATCAACAACGAATAAAAATTAATTGTTTTTTGTTATTTCCAAAAGTAGTTATTCAAAGAAAAGTAAAGAGCTATATTAAAACTTAACACGATCAGAAATGAAGCCTTTTATCAATAGTTAGAATGCGCAACCAACAAAACTACTGTCAAAGAATAAATTGAACCCTAAAAAGGACGGAAGTTAAAATAAATAATCATAAAAGCATATTTGCCAAATATAAATGCCAAGTAAAAGCTTATTTAGGGTCAGAATTTCTTGGAAACCCTTAAATCTTTGAATTTCCCCAAGGATAGGTAGACTCGTAAAATATTAAAAAAGGGGGAGATGGTCATTCAGTCTATACTAATCAATTACTGAAAGCTGACCTTAGGCTGAACTATGCTGTAGAGCAACTTGTTGGTTTTGTTAACTTAATATAGGCCCTATAAACTAGAGCATAAATTGCTCAGACTGGCATGGGTTGTTGGCTAAGAAGAGCACAAACGGATTCTTTAATGTGAACCTTGGCTAAGTGCACTGACCGTTGATTCTCAATAAGTTGCCCGGGTTTTTCAAGGAGAATAAACGAGAATCGAATTAGTTGCTTCATCGATATACGCTTCAAATCATTGCAATCTGCAAATAATATATAGGAAAAACGAAATAGAAGAAAATCTATAAGAAAAGTGAATCCAGGAAGTGTCCTAATTTTGAATTGGATGCTTTTTTTCACAATCTGGAGTTATGAAAGTGTTAAAACATACCGGCAGAAAAACTGAAGAGGGGGAATTACCCCAACAGTGTGCACAAAGAATCTTTTTTCCTCTCTGAGAATTTAAAAACTAGTTGCCTATAATACAATATTTATCATCCTTTTATGATAACCACTCTCCAAAGAAAAGGACTACGAGTCCCATTGGGTTTGACTACTTTTATATACGATGAACGATTACACTGAAATTTTAAAACGTAAAAAAAACAATGCCTGGGCTGACCTCTCTCCCTCTCACTATGTGAATAATTAGGCTAATTTGACTCGCCTGTTATTGAATCTTAGGCTCGTTTACTGATTTGACGGCGTTTTGTCGGTCAATAAATCCAATGGGTTTAATAATTTTGGCTAAGGTAAATAGCTCGAAACTCCGATAAAATATGTATAGCACTTCTAATTTTATTTAGAATTAAATAAAAACAACAAGTTTTTTTTTTAACTGAACGTAAGAAGCGACATTAAACTTAAAACGAACAGAAATTACTTCGTATATGAAAGGGGCTGCTCCCTCACTAGCGCCAAGCTCTTTACGCTAAAGTTTGACTCTTTCTCTCAACTCCACTTTTTAAAACAGTAAAAAAAAAACATTGATACTAAACAGTTTTAAAACACTGAAAATTGATACTAGGGTACGGGAAACTGGATTCCGGTTCGTCATGGTTGATTTGATAGGAAACGACTATTTAAACTCCAAAATATTTATAGACACAAAAATCAATTTTCTCCTTCATTTACCTGCTTCAAGGGGAAATTTGAGACTCTTGTACTAGAGGGAGGGGGGTGTTCGGGTAGATTTTTATGTGTAATTAAGCTGATTTTTATGAGCAATTTGGCGCAAATAAATTTTCTGACAATTTTCCCGAGGTCAAACCGTATTTCTCCTCTACTAAATCGAATTCCTTCAGTTGGATTTACTGAACTAGTGCCCTGCGGAATCCTAGGTATTTGCATAAGGTCCGTAAACTCTCTTTGGAAAGAGTTAGATAAGCTAATATGGCGTTTATATGTGAATTTCGGTAGGTGAAAAGGTTCTCGCTCAACATCAAACACAATTTTAAATTTGTGAAGATCATAGAATTTGAACCAAAGTCAATATTCACTGTTTTGAGATCTCTGGGCAAGACTCCAGTAAGACTGACCTCAAGTAAAACACAGTAAGTACATGTTTTACAAATAATGGTTAATTTCCATCAAAGTTGGTTTTCAAGTGTTTTTAGGTCAGTGATTACAACTAGGAGGCTAAAATTGCAATATAGGCTTCTTAAAAAAAAAGCACAATATATAGATATTGCTCCACCTGAACCTCATGCACTCATCTGCTTGTTGCCCACCAGCCGAGTCCATTAAATTTTTGAAAAATCGCCTGAGGTAAAATCTGTCACTTCCAAAAATTCCAACCTTGGAATGGCCTTGAGTAGCACAGCCTCGGGCCAAGTTTTGAAAAGTGACCTAAGGTCCATTAAAAAGATTCGAACTTCACCTTGCTGTTTTCATATTTTCTTTGCTGGACGAGTCGCTAGGTGGAGGAGTGTGAGTGTGTTGTATCGATTTTGTGGAACTTAGTAAAGATTTTTATGAGCTGGGGATTCTGTTCGCTTTACTTGACACCAGCCGGCGACTTAAAATAGTGATTAGTGCGTATTGTCTAATTGATTCAAATGTATGCTCTTCATTTTGTTTTCCTTCGGAGGTTTTATGTGAAACCGCATAAACTAGGTGGAGGCAGGCATGTATTCTGAAAGGCCTTTAGCCCTGCACCGATTCTAGAAAGTTTTATATTTTACGAATATTCTTATTCTTTCTTGTATTTGAAGTTGTTCTACCAATCTTCGTTTCTTCAAGCCCAGTCGTCCCTACTTTCAAAAGGAAACCTCCATTAAAGTAGGCTGACTGAAGCCAGACTGAAATCTACAAGTGTTTGAGATGTGGGACGGTTCCCTGACCTCTTTGCTGTACTACTTTCCCTGATTATTAACTGAAAAATTAAGGTGTCTAAAAAAGAAGTAAGTTTACACTGATCCGAAAGGGATGCCATCTAACTGTACATGCAATTTATATTTTTCATTTGTTGAGTTTGTTATTTTATTTTTTACGCTTGGAACCGAGGCAGAGGAATGGTGTTGCATATCCTCTGATGGCAATAGTTCTCTCATAAAACGGTGCGTGGTATCGAACTGCAAATGAGGAGTGACTTGCCCCAACAGTAACGGCAACTATAAATAGATAGATTTTGATAAAAATTAATGCATCAAAAGAATTAACTTTTAATGTTGGTTTCAATTATATAAAATTCATTAAGTCAAATGCCACCCATCAAAAGCCACGAGCCTGAAAAAAGTTTTCATGATTGATGAAAAGGGGGAACACTCCTAAAGAGTCCAGCCATCTTAAAGAAAACCAGACTATTAGACTTAGCGCATCAGAGAGCCCTCCTGAAGAGGCTTCAAGCTCCTATCTACAAAAACGTCGAATTTTTTTTCTATAAGAAAGATCAAAGATGTGTGTTTAATTTATTTATTTTTCTCGGGGGTGATCGTAATGAACCAATGGTCCTAGAAGATCAGGAGAGGGTCCATTCGAAAGGAAATCAAAAGTCTTCTTTTGTAAGAAATGCTTTTTCTTTGTCTTACCTTCTTTTTCGCAGCTAAATTTGATATATCGGGAGATTGTTCGGGGAAAAATATCGGGGAAATTTTACACAGGAAGAATTTTTTATGGGAGGATTTTTCCCAGAGGGAGAGGGGAATTTCCTAGCATGATTTAAAAAACGACCAAAAATTGAATGAAAATTTATTTTTCCAACCGAAATTAAGGAACAACGTTAAAACTTAAAACGAACAGGAATTTTTCCGTATATGAGGGTTAGGGCTGCTCCTTCCTCAACTCTTGCTTTTGTCGCTGAAGTGTGGCCTTTAGTAACAAGGCTTTAAGAAATACTGCTCAGACATAAGGGTTGTTGAAATTGAATCATGACCATTTTTAACAAAAACTTCAATACTTTACCTAAAGCATCGACACGCACAGAGGGGGGGGGGTGAACCCCCTGGAAATCGGGGATTGTAAATTAAATATGAAGAAACCAAAGAAAAGAGATCAGAGTAGGGAAAAACTATGGAAGCATAACAGTAGATTGAAAGAGGAAAAATGCGTGTGGGCCCATGGTTGACTGCCTATCATTAAGTTTTGACCCTTAATAGAGGCAATATAAGTTCTAATTTGTGACTGAATGACCTCTTTCCAGTTTTCCACAAACTTTTTCTATATGATTCGGTTAGAGTAATAAAAATCAAAATTGTTCATGGTAGTGAATTATAAGTAAAGAGCGATCCTTATCAAGAACGAAAGCATTAAAACCAAAATTTTAATAACATTAAATCAAAGAATAAGCTTTTTATGGTGATTCCAAATATGTATTTTTTTCGTGTTTGAAGTTAAACATCAAAAGCTATTAGTACATAAAGAAGTTCGCATTGTTATAGACAAAGAAGGAAAATAACCTGGTAATCCGATAAAACACGCCATCACATTCAGCATGCTCAATAAAACTGAACTCTAAGAGTTCCTATGTTATTGTTCATAAGCAGGCTAGTATATTTTTAGTGTATACACTATGTGTATTTTTCTGAGTTACTTTACTTTTTCATTTTTATATTCTTTTACTTTAATCGAAATATCTTTTTCATTATGTTTCAAAAAGATTTTGCCTCAATGCCTTGCTACCCATCAAAAACCAGACAGAGAGCGTTTAAATATACACTGTTTTTTCTGCGTTTGAACAAAGTATCTGTTCTTAAAACCGGTTCTAGGTGTTTAATCCCCCGGAAAGTACCCCCTTCCCCTCCCGTGGAAATTACCCCCCTCCCCCCGAAAAATACCCCTGCAGAAAACACCCCACACAAAATACCCTATATCCCCCACAGAAAATACCCCACGGGAAATACCACCCGGAAAAAACCTCCCAGACAATACCCCCCCCCCGGGGAAAATAAGGTTTCCAAATTTGAGCATTTTATTTGAGTTTTTTTCGTTTAAAAGTGCTAAGGAAAGGGAAAAAGAGGAATTTACACACCATAATCATCTTAAAAACTTAGAAAAAAAAACCGCAAATCCATTTTTGTAGAAAACACTTCCATAGGAAATTCTGCAGTTTTGGCAGTAGCGGGTGCCAGATTAAAAAAGAAAAAAAAATATAGGTGAACAATCATCAATATTAAGCTAAAACATATGGCACCGACAGGTTTAAGATGGTTTAGTTTTCCTTTGAAATTAAACAAAAACAACTAGTTTTTTTTACTGAAAGTAAGGAGCGACATTAAAACTTAAAACGAACAGAAATTAATCCGTGTGTTAAAGGGGCTGTTCCCTTCTCAACGCCCCGCTCTTTACGCTAAAGTTTGACTCTTTCTCTCAATTCTACTTTATTAAACAGTGAAAAACTGTAAAATTCCAGTAAAAATTTCTGTTCGTTTTAAGTTTTAATGTCGCTCCTTACTTTCAGATAAAAAAATTAGTTTTTTTTATATTTAATTTCTGAACGTTTTTGAATTAATGCATGTTAGATTTTGGCTCTCCGCACATACCTAAAATGAAATTTGCATATTAATCCTTTTTTTGGCTAAATGGCTTTCTCTTAGTTTTGATCACACGATTCTGAGAAATAAGGGGTGGGGAAGGAGGCCTACTTGCCCTCCTGTTTTTCGGTTACTTAAAAAGGCAACTAGAACTTTTAATTAATAACGAACATTTTTATTAGTAAAAAATATACGTAACTTGAGAATTAACTTACGTAACGAACTTCTATATTCTAATATTTTTTTTATTATGTATATGAGGGGGTTTGTCCCGTCGTTAATACCTCGTTCTTTACACTAAAGCTTAAGTTTTGTCCCAATTCTTTAAAAATGACCTCTGAATCAGAAAGGCCGTAGAATAAATAATTGAAATTACTAAAAATACTTTAGCATAAAGAGCGATGTATTTAGAAGGCGAGGAACCCCTCGTATGCGTAATAATCTCTGTTCGTTTTAAGATTGAATGCTACTCCTTACTTTCAATTGAAAAAACTTTTTCATGTTTATTTTTTAATTTTTTTATAGTAATGCTAGAAAATTCTGCGTCCTTTTCATTGAATTTCTCTTCCCCGATGACATGTTACTCCAAGGAAAGATCCTCCCACATAGCCCCCTCCCTTCAACCCCCCTCCAAACCAAAAAAAATCCCCCTGAAAACGTCTGTACACTTCCTAATAACCATTACTGTATGTAAACACTGGTCAAAGTTTGTAACTTGCAGCCCCTCCCCTGGGGACTGTGGGGGAGTATGTCATCACCATAGACATAGTTATTAGGGTTTTTGACTATGCTGAACAAAAAGGCTATCTCAAAATTTTGATCCGTTGACTTTGGGAAAAAATTAGTGTGGGAGGGGGCCAAGGTGCCCTCCAATTTTTTGGTCACTTAAAAAGGGCACTAAAACTTTTCATTTCCGTTAGAATGAGCCCTCTTGCGACATTTTAGGACTACTTGGTCGATACGATGACACCTAGGGAAAAAAAAACAAATTAATACGCACGCGTGATTTGTCTTCTGGCAAAAAATGCGAAATTCCACATTTTTGTAGATAAGAGCTTGAAATGCTATAAGGTTCTCTGATACGCTGAATGCGATGGTGTGATTTTCGTTAAGATTTTATTACATTTACGGTGTGTTTTCCTCTATTTTCCAAAATAAGGCAAATTTTCTCTGGCTCGTAACTTTTGATGACAAAGACTAAATTTGATGAAACTTTTATATTTAAAATCAGCATGAAAATCGGATTCTTTTGATGTATCTTTTAGTATCAAAATTCCGTTTTTTAGAGTTTCATTTACTATCGAGCCGGGTCGCTCCTATCTACGGTTCGTTACCACGAACTGTTTGAATAGGTAGTTGGCTTTGGGAACCAACAAATTCGTATTGTTTTATGGGCGAAAGTGTTGTCAAATTCTACGAGTTCGTTTTTCTTATCATCCAAGTGTAAAATTACCACAAATTTCCATTAATACCTAATAAATGAAACCTAAAACGAACAGAAATTACAATAGATAACCTAATCAAACTCAAAACGAACCAAAATTAAAAGCAGTAGGGCTGACAACCCCCATGTTTTCTCAACACCAGAACATAATTTGCACTTTACTAAAAAAAACTAGTAATAACCTTTTATTGTCAATTTAATACATATATATTCTGATATTTATTCCTTATAATCTTTATTTAATAATATTTATTAAAATCAAAAAAGTAAAATATTTAAAATGAATTTCGTTTTCAGTAAAGTGCAAATTATGTTCTGGTATTTAGAAGGTGTGAGGGTTGTCAGCCCTACCCATGTTAATTTTTGCTGGTTTTGAGTTTGACTCGGTTATTTATTGTACTTTCTGTTCGTTTTTGGTTTAATTCATTTATTGATGGTGATTTGTGGTAGTTTTACGCTTGGAGAATCATTTGGATTTATTTCTACTCATTTTTGACTTAATGGAGCTCTTTTACTATCCCTTGACAAACTTGTTTTGTGGGAAAAGTTTTTTAAATTATTTTTTTTTTCGTTTTTTATTGGCATGGTCTTTTTCATAAAAGAAAAATTATATCTTTTAATTTCCGCGGAGTATTTTCTGTGGGGGTATTTTACACAGGGGGTATTTTTCAGGGAGGTATTTCCTGGGGAAGGTATGGGGGAATGCCGGCCACGTATAAAACTATACCGTTTCATGGAATGCAATTAATAAAAAAAGCTTTTCAAGTGAAAATAATGAGTAACTTTAAATCTTAAAACGAACTGATCTATCTAGAAGTTTAATGAGAGTTAAGGTATTTGGCATTGGAATGCACTGTTTGAAGCATCTGGCCCCTCACTACCCTTGGCACAAAATGATGCATCGAGCCTCTTTCATAATAGCTGATGCGCTCTTACAAATCCCTCTACATAATTTTTTGAGATACTAAGCAAATTAGTTTACCTAAACGGAACTTTGAAATAAGTGTCAGTAACATTTTCCTGTAATAAGAAGGGGAGCCGGCGTTTACCCCACCTCTCCCCCTGGTAAATAGTCTCACGTGAAAAATAAAAGATAGTGATTAAATATTAATCTCACATTTTTTATATGTTCTTTGAAGTTGATTCCCAGATTTTAACTCCTGGATATGGCCCTCGGGATTATATATCAATTTCTACCTCCACTCCCCCCTCGTTTCATCCTTAGAACTAATTCTGTATTTATCTTAAGGTTTGACGAAAGTTGGGATTTTTTGGCGTTAAAATGCACCCTTTGAGGTATCTCCCTCCCTCCCTAACCACAAAAAAAAATCCGAGAACTCCAGGTAGAAATTGATATATAATCCCCTGTATCGTATAAAGGACTTTTTTTTGGGGGGGGGTATTTTCTTAAGGGGGGAGTAAATTTTTTTAAAACTTATCAAAAATTTGAAATTGACGTTTTAATCCCTCTTAATTTCTGGGAATATTTCTGGTCTACGCTGTTATTGTGAAAGTAAAGAGTAACATTAAACCTCAAAACGGGCGGGATTTATTAGTAACATTAAACCGCATTTCCGCTTCCACCTCATGGTCGTAAAAACTTCGGAGGATACTAATTTGATCAGAAATTGAGAGTTCAAGTCGAAAGTGATTGGAGATCAACCAGCCGCGGGGATATATTTTCCACGGGGGATTTTTAGGTGGAATATTTTTTGAGATTGGGGTGTTTTTCTGGAGGAGGGGTAAATTCCAAGAATCAATAAGAAGCGAGATATCAACCCACAGAATAAGTATTCAGGTTTAGTCTAAATGAAACTAAGATTAGAGATTAATTCCCATACCTACTCCTTTCTATATTTATCTGAAGGCTCAGGGAGAGTTAGCAGTTTGGGTATTTGAATGTGATATTTTAGGCATCTACCCCCTTGTCTGCACAATGACTCACCACCCCTCCTTCATAATAGCTGATACGTAATTATATATCACTAAACAAAATCAAACAGTTCGTGCTAACGAACTGTCAAACAGTTCGTGGTAACGAACTGTAGTAAGGAGCGACCCGGCTCAATAGTAAACGAAACTCTAAAAAACGGAATTTTGATACTAAAAGATACATCAAAAGAATTAGATTTTCATGCTGATTTTAAATATATAAGTTTCATCAAATTTAGTCTTTGTCATCAAAAGTTACGAGCCTGAGAAAATTTGCATCATTTTAGAAAATAGGGGAAAACACCCCCTAAAAGTCATACGATCTTAACGAAAATCACACCATCGCATTCAGCGTATCAGAGAACCTTAATGAAAAAATTTCAAGCTCCTATCTACAAAAATGTGGAATTTCGTATTTTTTGCCAGAAGACAGATCACGGGTGCGTGTTTATTTGTTTTTTTGTAGTTTTTTTCCGAGGGGTCATCGTATCGACGAAGTGGTCCTAGAATGTCGCAAGAGGGCTCATTCTAACGGAAATGAAAAGTTCTAGTGCCTTTTTTAAGGCCCTTTCATATATGGAGTAATTTCTGTTCGTTTTAAGTTTTAATGTTGCTCTTTACTTTCATTTAAAAAAAACTAGTTTTTTTTTATGAAAAAGCAACTACATCCACTTAGTTAAATTAAGCATGAATATAACTTTCTCGGTAGACGACAGTTTCCCGTTGCACAATCCTTATGGTCACCTAAAAAAGGGCCCGAAAACTTTTAATCTACGTTCAAGTGAGCTCTCTCCTGACTAAGACCAATGATTTAATACGGTTACCCTTGGGAACAAAAAAAAAACGAAATCAAATAAACATTCATTAAGTATATTTCTACTAAGAAACAATGTAAAATCCCCCATTTTTGGGGGAAGATAAAATAAGAGGTTGAAACCTCTACGTCACGGTTCTCTAATATTACTAATCTAATAATATAATTTTCGCTAAGATCTCTTGCCCTTTTTGAGGCGTTTCCCCCTTTTTTCAAAAATGTGGCAAATTTTATCAGGCTCGTAGCATTTGGTGGGTAACAATGAACTTATAGAATTTTATATATTTAGAATTTTTATAGAAAGTCAAATTTTTCAATGAATCAATTGATGTCAAAATTTCGGTTTTAGAGTTTTGGTGAATATTGACCCTAGTCACTCCTTACTCACAGTTTGTTACCACGAATTATTTAATAAGATTTTCTTGTGATAAATAGCTTGATTTGAACGTGTTCAATTTGTTCATTTGAATTTGAGAATTGACAGAAAGAGGATCAATTTGACACCTGGATTGTAAGTTTAAATTTATTTTTTCTTTTTCAATTCCGTTTTTTTATGTCTGAAGATATAGGGGATTTCATTTCGAGGGGAAAAAATTTCCTGCTAGAATAAAGGTATATTTTACATAACGATTATAAAATCAAGATGGTATCTATGCAAGGAGGAGGAGTTTTGAGCATGGGCCCTTAGAAAAGTCAGGGTCTTGGCAAAACCCTACTTTAGGGGCTTTATGAGACCATGGAAAGTTATTTATTTAGGAAAGATAAATGAAGCTTCCAGGGATGAAATCAAGGGAATGAAGTCTAAAATAGCCCCTTGGAAGACGTTTTTGATTTTCCATCCCTACATTTTTTGCAGCCTATTCTAAGACTAAGGAAATTGTATAAAGACAAGTCTACGCCTGTTTTAGTCTTGGGAAACCAAAAAATCCCCGTAATTTCGGCTTGAGTTTTGAACATAACGGATCAAGATTAAATACCTAGCAATACATAATAATTAATTGTATAATGAAATAAATGGATTGATTCTTCTGCCTGGTATCCTCATCGTTTAAAATTTTGCTGACTTTTTTTTCATTTAGCATTTAAAATTAGTTAGTATTTTTATTTGAGATTTTTTTCTAAATGTATCTCAAAAAAACTTATTCCTAAGAAAATGTGTCCTAAAATATATCCCCTTGTCCCCCACCCACCGCTGCTATTCTGGTGTTGACCCCCCCCCCTGAAGTCAGGCGTGCTTTGTTGGCGCCCATGGCTTAAAGAGAAAGGATTGAAGAAGGAGCAGCCTCCCTCATATACGGGATAATTTCTGTGAATTCTAAGTTTTGATGTCGCTTCTTACTTTGAGTTGCTAATTGCTAAAGATATGCGGGCATATCCTTTGCGTAGTAGGCATATTAGAAAGTTCCCCACGACAAGAAAAAAACAACTTTTGCGCAAAACGAACCAATTCATGATAAGGTTCAAAAATGACATAAACCTGATCTGTTCCGTTGCAAAAGACAGAAGGAAGTCAATAGTGGACAAAAGACCCCTCCGTATCTCCCTCCTACCCGTAGCCAGTACGCATGTTAAGCCTTGCTGAAAATTGAATAACACAAGCATTACCGTGTATACTGTTGGAGACATAAAATGGGTCTACAGCCCCTTCCACAATCCAGGCCCTCCCATCCTCTTTTGTCCCTCCCACTACCAATATTTGTAGAAACGTAGACATTATACAGCTTGTTTGAATCGAAATCTCCCAAGAATTTTGATCGCTATAAGTAGTGAACCAAAACGGGCTAGTATCCCCTCAAAGTTTCCTCCCCCCCCCCCGTGCGCATCGAACTTCAAATTTTTTAACAAGAATGCAGACATGTTACACCTTGTTTGCACAAAGGTCATTTTTGACCTGTTGGACTGGAAGACGAATTTTTGTGTATGGCTTTTCTAATGCTCAACCCCCCCCCCGTATTGGAAACCTTTTACTAAGAAATTAGAATTGCAGTGCCTTTTTATAATTGAATCATACAGTTACGCTCAGTCGGTGTTACTGAAGACATGAAGTGGGTCCCAATTCTCCCCACCATTTTTAGGGAGGAGGGGGGCAGAAAGGCAGTCATGTTGCATCTTTTTTGAAGTGGAATCAAGCGAAAGTTTTCATTAAAAGCGGGCCTGTTCGAGACTCAAAGTAGGCTTGCGGCCCCTTCAACATCTCTCCGAGAGTGGTAATGGGTCTCTACGTACTAGCACACACATAGCCACTGGGACTAGAAGGGTATGTGTGTCATTAGAAAAGAGGGGTATGTGTGTCATCGGAATAGATCCCTATAAGTGTCGTAGAAATAGAAAGACACATAGAATCACGGTAAGTGTAGCCTAGATGCGAAGGGATTTTCACTCTCATAGGGAATCTCCGTTAAGCCTTCTTCGTGACATTGAGCCAGTAAGGAAGAAAATAATAGTGACTGTGTCTGTGCTAGTACGTAGAGACCCATTGCTACTTCCGACTCTCCCATCTCCAAATTCCTAGCGGAGAAGTACAATTATTACAGCTTGACTGTTTGGAAAAGTGACACCACTTTCAAGGAGTACCGAGAGCCAAAAGCCTTCCAATGCCATCCTGCCAATCCCACTGCCTACTTTCTCAAGAAATAGGTGTCACATCTTGTTTAAGCCAGAGTAATGACAGGATTGTCAATTTATAGGACTGCAAAAATAAAACGGGTCGGTAGCCCCTCAGACCTCCCACCCTCCTCTCCGACCAGCATGTTGCATCTTGCTTGAAACTGAGTAACGTAATTTCCACTATGTATGTCGGCACAAGACCCTAGACCCCTTTAACACCCCCTCGCTATTCTCGCTACCAAGTTTCTAGATGAAAGATACAACCCTCCCTTCTGAGTCACCATGAACAAGGATAGGGTAATTATGCAACTACAGTCAATAGAAGAATGCCCCTCTTTTGCAAATCCAATCAATCGGATTTATGATCATGTACCTCCTCTGAACGAGTAGTGACAAATAACCTTCGGTTTCTTTTTATATATCTTTTACTTATTTTCCTTATATCTTTTTACTAAAATACCCTTCTGTCGTAGCTTGTTTTTACTGCTAATTTACGTTCTGTGCGCCATGCAAGGAGATGAAAGATTTTTTGTTCACCTAACTGAACAATCATGACTAAGCAGAAGCATAAAGAAATAGCTGTATGAATCGGACAATGAAAAGACAACTTGCTATAGTAGGCATTTAAACTGATGTAGAAAATTGCTATAGTAGGCATTCAACGGAATAACGCAATATAAGGTCCCTTGCTCTATGACATCAGTAAATACAAAAAACGAGGCTCAATACTTTCTGACTCATCAATTAAATAATCCATTGGTATTTTTAGCCTGCTACTACTTGCATAATGAGTAATAAATTTGTCCCTCTCGACAGAGTCCAATCACATCACAACTCAAAGAAAAATTGAGAATCTGACTGCAAGCATAAGCAGAAGTGCCCAAAGAGTGGGAAATCTGAGGCACAGTGCTGTCATGTGAAGGAAGTTGTTTGAAGGAAGGAAGTTGAAACCATGAAAGCTGCATGCTGGACAATCTTGAACCTCACAATGAGCTCAATGTCAGCTAGATGTACAATTAACTCAAGTAAGTGTAGAACACATTGTTTTATGGTTAAATTAAATTTAAAAAAAAAAACATTTTTTTTTAACTTAAAGTAAGGAGCGACATTAAAACTTAAAACGAACAGAAATTGCTTCGTATATGAAAGGGGCTGCTTCCTCATCAACGCCCCGCTCTTTACGCTAAGGTTTTTTACTGTTTTAAAAAGAAGAGTTGAGAGAAAGAGTCGAACTTTAGCGTAAAGAGCGGGGCGTTGATGAGGAAGCAGCCTCTTTCATATACGAAGTAATTTCTGTTCGTTTTAAGTTTTAATGTCGCTCCTTACTTTCAGTTAAAAAAACTTATTTTTTTTATTTAATTTCTTAACGTTTTTTAGTTAATCCATGTTTTGATTTCGGCTCTCCGCAGATGAATAACTAAGGCAAAATTTGCATATTTATTTATTTGGCTCAATGGCTTTCCCATAGTTTTGATCGAATGATTTTGAGAAAAAATGAGGGGGAGGAGGCCCAGTTGCCCTCCAATTTTTGGGGTACTTTAAAAGGCAACTAGAACTTTTAGTTTTTTTACGAACGTTTTCATTAGTAAAAGATATATGTAACTTACCAATTAGCTTACGTAAAAAACTTCTATATTCGTACGTTTTTATTATGTATATGAGAGGGTTCACCCACTCGTCAATACCTCGCTCTTTACGCTAAACTTAAATTCTGTCCCCTGAATCACAAAGGCCGTAGAATAAATAGTTGAAATTACTAAAAATGCTTTAGCGTAAAGAGTGAGGTATTAGGAGGAGGTGAACCTTTATGAAAATACTTTTGCATATTTATTTTTTCATTGTTTTTTTTTAATAATGCTAGAAAATACTGCGACCCCTTTATGGAAATCTTCTTTCCCCATGATAAATTCCTCCATGGAAAACTCCCCCAACATATCCACTCTTCTCAACCCCCCTCCCAACCAAAAACTACCCCTGAAAACGTCTGTACACTCCCCAAAAACCATTACTATATGCAAACACTGGTCAAAATTTATAACTTGCAGCCCCTCCTATGGGGACTGTGGGGGAGTAAGTCGTCCCCAAAGACATAGTTATAAGGTTTTTCGACTATGCTGAATAAAATGGCTGTCTCAGAATTTTGATCCAAATGAGCGTGAAAAATGAGCGTTCAATGAAAAATGAGCGTGCGAGGGGGCCTAGGTGCCCTCCAATTTTTTCGGTCACTTAAAAAGGGCACTAGAAGTTTTCATTTCCGTTCGAATGAACCCTCTCGCAAAATTCTAGGACCACTGGGTCGATACGATTACCCCTGGAAAAAAAAACAAAAAACAAACAAACAAATAAACACGTATCCGTGATTTGTCTTCTGGCAAAAAATACAAAATTCCACAATTTTGTAGGTAGGAGCTTGGAACTTGTACAGGAGGGTTCTCTGATACGCTGAATCTGATGGTGTGATTAGTTAAGATTCTATGACTTTTAGGGGGTGTTTCCCCCTATTTTCTAAAATAGGGCAAATTTTCTCAGGCTCGTAACTTCTGATGGGTAGGACTAAACTTGATGAAACTTATATATTTGAAACCAGCATTAAAATGCGATTCTTTTGAATCGCATAATCAAACAGTTCGTTACCACGAACTGTTTGATTAAATAAAAAAAAAACAAGTTTTTTCAACTGAAAGTAAGGAGCAATAGTAAAACTTAAAACGAACAGAAATTATTAGGTAAACGAATGGGGTTGCCCCCTCCTCAACACCTCGCTCTTCCCGCTAAAGTTTTTCGGCATTTAAAAGAAAGTCACTTATTGTTTTAATTAAACGACTCGTGTTTCACGAGTCGTTTTTAAAGAATTGGGACAAAATTTAAACTTTAGCGTAAAGAGCGAAGTGTTAAGGAGGGGGAAACCCCCTCGTATATCTAATCATTTCTTTTCGTTTTAAGTTTTACTATTACTCTTAAAAAAACTGGTTTTTTTCTATTTAAGGTTTTTCGACTATGCTGAATAAAATGGCTGTCTCAGAATTTTGATCCAAATGAGCGTGAAAAATGAGCGTTCAATGAAAAATGAGCGTGCGAGGGGGCCTAGGTGCCCTCCAATTTTTTCGGTCACTTAAAAAGGGCACTAGAAGTTTTCATTTCCGTTCGAATGAACCCTCTCGCAAAATTCTAGGACCACTGGGTCGATACGATTACCCCTGGAAAAAAAAACAAAAAACAAACAAACAAATAAACACGTATCCGTGATTTGTCTTCTGGCAAAAAATACAAAATTCCACAATTTTGTAGGTAGGAGCTTGGAACTTGTACAGGAGGGTTCTCTGATACGCTGAATCTGATGGTGTGATTAGTTAAGATTCTATGACTTTTAGGGGGTGTTTCCCCCTATTTTCTAAAATAGGGCAAATTTTCTCAGGCTCGTAACTTCTGATGGGTAGGACTAAACTTGATGAAACTTATATATTTGAAACCAGCATTAAAATGCGATTCTTTTGAATCGCATAATCAAACAGTTCGTTACCACGAACTGTTTGATTAAATAAAAAAAACAAGTTTTTTCAACTGAAAGTAAGGAGCAATAGTAAAACTTAAAACGAACAGAAATTATTAGGTAAACGAATGGGGTTGCCCCCTCCTCAACACCTCGCTCTTCCCGCTAAAGTTTTTCGGCATTTAAAAGAAAGTCACTTATTGTTTTAATTAAACGACTCGTGTTTCACGAGTCGTTTTTAAAGAATTGGGACAAAATTTAAACTTTAGCGTAAAGAGCGAAGTGTTAAGGAGGGGGAAACCCCCTCGTATATCTAATCATTTCTTTTCGTTTTAAGTTTTACTATTACTCTTAAAAAAACTGGTTTTTTTCTATTTAATTTCTGGTCGTTTTTCAAAAACGCCAGAAAATCTGGCCCCACGTCCGCGGAAAAATCCCCCTCCCCACAGAAATTTTCTCTGGACAATTCAATCCTGGTGAAAATTTACCTTGAAAAATTACCCTTACTACCTCCATGCGTAAAATTGAGTCAGTAAAGATAAAGCAAGACATATAAAGAAATTTCCTATAGAAACTCTGGCATTTCCCCCAGTATGCAATTTCCTCTGAAAAGTTTCACCCCCTGGAAAATTCCTTGTCCATGGAAAATTCTCCCAATGCGAAGTCCCCCCACCAAAAATTTGTTCTCCCCTCCTTAACTGAAAAATGCATGCATACTTCCCACAATATTAATACTATACAAATACTTTAAGTAAACAATATTTAAAATCAGCTTAAAAATTCAATTCTTTTGCTATATCTATTGGTATCAAAATTCTGTTTTTGGGTTTCGTTTACTATTGAGCCAGGTCGCTCCGTAAGTTTGTTACCACGAACTGTGTGACAATAGCACTAGAGTGTTGTGTAATATTGTTGATCTTAACAGGATGAGAAGTTTTGGGAAATCACAGGCTCACGTAGCTTTGAACTTCGTCAAAATTGTTAGACATCGCCAGGGTACAAAATGTTTTAATTTCAAGGGAACAAGTTAAATAGTTAAAATCTTTAAACTTCCTAAGAAATCAAGTTCTAGTGTAAGGTAAATAGTGAAATTCTAGTTCTGAAGTCACGAGTCTCCCAGAACCAGGGCCTCGTAGACTTCGTGATTAGTATTTATTTTTACAATTTATTAGTCGTGATTTGTACAGCATTGTTTTTAAATTTTATTTGAATTTAATGGCTTAATTTTACAATATTTTCATAGCGAAACACTGAATATATCCTTAACTTCATTAAATTCAAAACATTGTATGTAGGATATGGCTTGCGTTTGCTAAAGAATTCATAAATATTAGAAACTACAACGATAAAATAGAGCAAAAGCTCTGGAAATTCTCTGCATTTAAATAAATTAGGGAAAACGTAGGTATTTTACAAAGATATCCGCCAATTCAGGTTGTATGAACCAGTAAGAATTACTGTTTACTTTGAATGTGAAAAGTAAGTTCACGTGCTTATCTGCACTCTGATGGAAGGAGTAGGGCCTCCTACGGGATAAATATTAATCTGATTACTCCCTTTCGAGGAGCTTGAAAATTTTGCCATGATTACCATTATTGAAGCTGCATTTCCCTTATTTTCTTATTGAAAATCTTATTTATAAATCTTATTGAAAATCTTATTTATCCTGCTAAGATCCGATATTTGATTATGCGACTCAGAAATATCAAAATCTGATTTTTATTGAAAATATTCTTGAATTTCAAATTTAGTGTCCAAAACTGCCCTCCCTTCCCCGTAGCGAACATACAGGGGTGTGGGGGAGCATCAGGTCTCAATCCTTGAGAGAACTCACTTAATTAGGAAAAAACTTATAAAAACAATGAGTTAAACAAAGTTTACAAAGAAACGGCTCAATGCAGTTTCTGCCACTAATGTAAACACTTCGAATTGTACACGATATCACTGGGTCCTCTTATTGCAACCCGGATTTTAGCACCTGGCAAGAACTTCCAGAATCTCGTACTCAGGTAAGTGAATGCCTGATCTTTTTTTTGCCTGGCTATATAGCCATAATATAAGACCAATTGATCCCTTATATAAACCCCGCTAATTAAGTGATTGTAAACGGGTAGCATCCGGGACACTAGATTTCTAAGCAAGTCTGTTGGTTCTTCTCCCAGCGTGGTAAATTGTTCCTTCTTCTACCCTTTTACAATTAGATTCAAACAATAATGGTTTATTTTATGCCTGCTATTTTTTGTAATCTCTTTTTTATGTTACAGTGCCACTGGCATGTGTTTAAAATTCTTCTTTTTGGAACCGTATGATAGTTCTTTTATGGAAAGAGTAGTCTTCATTATCGTGTTACAGGGCCTATAGCACTTTCTCAATCAACAAATCAAACAAAGTAAACGATGTGAAAAATTTATTGAAGCAAATATTTAACCCTCGCGGCAGCGAGGGTCAGAGGCGCCATTTGGGGGGGCAGGGGTGGTCAAATGCCCACCCCAGATTTTCCAGGGGGCCCAAGCTTCCACCAAAAAGAGTCCTTTGCCGGCCATAATAATAACACTATTTGCTATTAACCATTGTAAACTTTGAAAGCAGGTTAGATACATAATCTAATTCTCAAGTTCTGTCAAATTCCCGTTTCCTAGATGATTATATAAATATTATAAATTCTGAATATTTGCAGTAATTCCTCTAAGTTGATAGACTAAAATAGGTCAGTTCCTGGCCTATCATTTCTTGATGGAATCGTTCCTTGTTATCTTCCAATTGCACTACATAGAAGCAATTACGCTAGCGACGAAATCGCTGTCTCAGCAACTCCATGTCGTCGCCGTCGACTTGGTTATTTCTCGATCGCGCACCCTGATTCAGGCCACAAGAATCAAACTCACCGACCTGCGTTCAGATGCTTCATTTGTATCGCTCTTCAAGAAGGCTAAAGAGTTTGCAACAGAACTCGAAATTGAAGTACCTGCTGTGAATGGACCTACGACTAGACCCTCCTCTGTTGGTCAGAAAGGACAACCCTGAAGAATTCAAAAGATCACCAAGCATCGGAAACAATTTGTGACAACTTTTACGCTAGGAAAGAATTTAATCGAATCTGGAAATTGGACTACTACTTTGGCGGATGAAATGAAGCAAGAACACTTCAAAATTTTTGACCGTCTACATGCCGAATTTGACAGAAGGTTCACAGATAACTTGCCAGTGCTGAGTACGCTCGAAGCCTTGGATCCGAGCTCAACCAAGTTTATGGACACAGAGCTGCTCAAGCTTTTCTCTTCTCTTTACGGCGAGCTGGATATCGACAGCATTCTTCTCGAATCTCAAGCTGGTATTGCCAAGCGTTTCTTGCTCAATGAGGATAAAAATTCGGAAAACTTCCTAGACATTGTCGACCATCTTCAGGCATTACCAGTGGCTTACTCAGAAGTAATTAAAGTACTTCGTATTGCTGCCACACTTGCTGAGACAACAGCGAGCAATGAGTGTTTGTTTTCTAGCCTAGAAATAGTGAAAAACTACCTGCTGTCTACAACAGGAGATTATCGTCTCAGTCACCTCCTTTTGATATTTGCAGAGAAGAATTTAGTAAAAAATTTGGACTATAACCAGCTTGTTGACGATTTTGCAAAGATGAAAGCTCGGCGGTTCCCCTTGTTACCTTGAATGTTGTTATATTTTTTTTTTCTTGTTATGTTTTTCCTTTTTGTAAATATATTTGATCTGGAAGACTTCTGCTGAAGGGGCCCTGAGATTTTGGTTATAACCCTCTGCATAACAATGAAGGTCACCTTCACGGACGTATTGTTTACTTAAATAAGAAAGTTTCTCGCTGAGGAATGCCAGCCTGTAGTCTGGTTGAATTTTCCACTTTCAGTTTAATCACTTAACCTCATTGATTGTATTCTTCGTTGTTATAATTAATCTTAGAGGTCAGTGTGGCTGAGTTCCACATTTGGTTACAGTACATTTCCAAGTACCACACGGGTGCTGAAAATGCATTTTTACTTAGAATATTCGATCAATGTGCTGCCAAAACCCAGATTTTTCTTACGCGACACAAAGTGAATCGGGGGGGGGGGCAGATGGAGTTCATGCCCACCCCAAGATTTAGCCCAAATGGCGCCTCTGGCGAGGGTTAAATACTGTAGGTTTTTTAGTTTGGTGTTGTTGGTTTTTTGTCCCTAGTATATATCTCGAAATCTATTATTGGCCTAAACCACCTGATAAAGTTAAATTTTTTAAGACCTACAGGGCTAGACTTGTTAGGCATATTCTCCGTCGATGAGGAAAGTCCATCAAACGGGATCATGTGCTCGTCTACTGAGCAGTTTCTGTCTTGGGATGTAGTCTGCAAGCATTTTTAGGCCACAGTCAGTGGTTCTTCTTCTGAAGCCTATTAGCTTGCCTCTTCTTTTTTGATATTGGTCATCAAAAAGTTAGAAATAGGTCCTGAAGGTAATACAATGATCCATTGACATGAGTTCAGAAATTTCAATAATTTCATACTCGGTTGGCCCAACCAATTGGAGCTGCGGATATTTCAAAGTCCCCGTCATAATAACCATGGCAAAGGATATAGATCATTGCTTCGATTACGCCAAGAGACGTGTTGGTTTTCTGAAGCACATCATAAATAATTAAGAATGCAATTGACTCAAAAGCCATCTTCGAAGAATACTATAGAAAGAACTACTTAGAGGTCCACTCTGGATGTAAGCTATAGTTTAGTTCTGACCCTTCTGGACGATTGCTTCGTTCAAAGTGAGAGCCAATACTATTTTACCGGTCTTGTTTTCCATACCCAGCTCATTTAAATAGATAAATGCAGATGCAGCGACAGGAACAACGACATATCATCTTTGTTTGAGACCGCCTGTCCATCCGGGCACGTATGAAGCTAAGAAAGGGCATTCAAGACGAAACTAGACGAAACTATCTTCAGGCCCTTGAATGGTAGACTCTGGAAAAAAAATTATAAAGTAGCTCCTAGCTCCTTTCTCATGTCGGAATGCAAAGCAAGATCTCTTCTCGTTTTCTGAATTTATCCGGGGCTTTCACTCCTAATGTCCTGATACATTTTTTTCATTTCCTATCTTACCACTCTGCTTTCTTCTCTCTCTTTGACTTCAGCTATTTTGGTTCCTTATATCTTCAGGCCCTTGAATGGTAGACTCTGGAAAAAAAAATGTAAAGTACATATTGTATAGTTAAATATCTCTCTCGTTGTTTCATCCTTATTTTCCAGTAAAAATGTTTTCATAAAACTATTGCACAAAAGCACTGTTGATCGGTCTTTCTTTTTATATTCTTTGATGTTTAATTTATTCAAATTTATTCAGAGTAATTTCTGTTCGTTTTAATTTTGACTTATTATGTCAAGCTATTTCTTATTTTGTCTAGGCTTAAATATAGCTCTTCTTTTCTTTGAAACACATTTTTTTAGAGAATATTTTTGAAATTGCTAAAGCATAAAACTGTTCGTTTTTTGTTTTGTTTTTTTTTCAAGCGTGCACTAAGTGTCCCTCTCCTGATAAAGCAATTTTTTCAAATTACCCCGCAAATTCTAAAATGCTCTATACAATTAATCCCAAATGCTTCTATAGGAACTACCAGGACAATGCTAAATATCTAAAAACAATGTATTTTACAGAGAATGTTTCTCTCAGATCCCATTTGAGCTTTGGGCTCAATTAGGACAAAAATTTGAAAGGGCCACTAGTTCTCTCTCTAAGGTGCATCGGAGTCACTAAAATTTCAGATGGGCATCCCTGTAAACAAAAATATATATTTAAGTTTTATTTAAAGAAAAAGAGTAGCTTGTCTTAGAATTCCTTTTTTTGAAAAAACACTGCATTCGAAATTTAAAAGCCTTTGGAAGGCTGTAAAAATAAGAGCAATAAACCCTTCAGGCGCTTTTAAACTTTCATTTTTTTTTTATTGAATAATTTCTAATTTTTAAGCTACTTACTTTTAAAGATAAAATATGTTGCATTTTTCCTGCAAATGCCAAATATTTCGTATTTTACCGGAGTCTATTCTAAAAAATTTTGATTTAGGGACTTCCCCCCTCTGTGCTCCCTATCCTCTAAAGCCCAGAGTATACCTTTTTTAGCATGGTCTTAAGTAAGTGCAGCTTTTAGATATTTAGCAATATCACGATACTTTCTATGTAATCAACAAAATTACTGATACCTCTAAAAATCTGTGCTGACTGCACCCGTGGTTAAATGCTTATTGCCGTACACTGTCGTCTTATTGTGATCGCATATTGTCCACTTTTCCTCATCATAAATCTCAGCAAAAAGATTAAGTAAAAGATAGTTCGATGGACAGGGGGGTTCTGATGTAGGCAAGTACGCAGAAGGGGACCTTACAAGGCCGTATCCAGGGGAGGGGGTAGAGGGTTTAACTCCCCTCTCTGAAATATTTGGCCGATTTGTAAAAACGTAACAAAAATGAACAGAAATAAATTTTTATGTGTTTTTTAATTTGTTGTACCCCCCCTCCTGAAAAAATCTGTTTGTAACCTACCCCTCCCCCCGAAAAATACTGGATATGACTCAGGGACCTTAGGTCTCTTCTTGTTGACCCAAGAAATCTCAGTGTTTTACTATTTATAACATCCCACTATACATTTGGTTTCGTTCACCTATGCTTGATATTTGTCAAAACTCACTGCATCTAATTCGTCTGTATGTGATTGGTATGATATGCAACATAAGCAATCTTGATTTTATATTTTATCGAATCTAGATGATTCAGCTAGGGCTCAGAGAAGGATTCTAATAAAAAAGAAACGTCTTTAGAGGAAGGATCTGGCAGGTTCATGCGTCCAAGTCATTTGGCGAGGAGGCCGTCCAAAATTTTTACGCAATTCCAACATATTAGAAAGAAAGCATTTTGGTTTTGGATGACTGACATATGTGAGATAATTCCTTCTATTTCCTTTGATTTATGCAGTACACCAAAATCAAGAGGCTATTTCTTAGAGCTTAACCGAACTGACATGTCATGGGCTTATGAGTTCATGCAAGAAACAGTTTTGCTGAATTTTGCTGTGTACAGATTAATCAGTTTTTGCTGTGCTGCAGATGAAACTGGGTTCTTTTTTTCTTTCTTTTTTGTTGTTTTCGCCTAAAGTGATAATGTTCCTAGTAATTAAATTTGAATTTTTTGACTAGAGCTAGATGGAAATCCTCTTTTTGGATCTTTTGGATCGGCATCAGCTGTCTCTGTTAATCAGTAAGATAGCAAACTGAAACATACATGGCTGACCCGAAAAAGTCAAAAAACAATCATAGATAAAAATCGCCTTTATTTTGAAGCCGCAGCTGTGGGAAAAATGCTGAGTTGTTTGTCTGGTTTTAAACTTTCTCGATGTATCACTTGAAAAGATAGAACTGAGATTCAAAAAGATGTCTTCAAGCAGATCAAGTCAAACCTGCTTTCTGGAATCATAGGTGTAAAATATTCAAAGTGAAAATGATACTCTGAGCCACGTAACAGCCATATTTTTCATTGATTATGTTTTTTTTTCAACGGCTCTTTAGTTACTAACCAAATATGCCTTTTTAGCCAATCCATAATACATATGGAGGAGATATTAGCTGTTTTCTTTCTTATATTTGTTTCTTATGTTCTGATTACACATTCTTAATATTGTTTTTTACGGAAAATGTGAGTCTCGTAGTAATCAAGCAGCTGTAGCAATTTTCCTTTCGACAAACTTTTATCTCCCAGCTGCTCATGTATTTGTCTTTCTCTCTCTCTTTCTCTTCATCTATCTTACTCGCTCTCTAATCTCTCCCTCATTCATTCACTCACACACTATATTCTGCTTCGCGCTGACCAGTTTCATTTTCCCCTTGGTTCCCAATACGATGTATCTGGAGATTATTTTCTCAGTTAATAATTTACGAATCGTCAACACATCTGGAATTCGTAGAAGAGAAAGATGCTGGCAGTAGTAGCAGTCAATCAATGCGCTGCATGCGAATCTCTCAATTTCTAAGTGATTTTCTGACGAGCTTGAATTTTAGAGAAAAAAAAGCCTCCTGAGTCCTATACACAAAGTCTAACCTTAGAGCAAACACTGAGAAAGGGATACTTTGGAATGTTTGATTGGATCCTGGAAAAATTTAACAGAAGACATAAAAAAAATCAGAGAATCTTGTCAATAATTTTAGCTCTTCATCCTTAATCACCATGTTTTGTGAGCACAAAACATGCGGCTGATTGCCATGCTTTGTGCATAGATGAGACATTAATTATTTCACGTGCTGCAAGAGCCACTCATGTTGATTCTTCGCCGTTAACTAGTAATGTTTTTTGAGTTACACGACAAACTATCGAATTTATCTGCACATGCCCTGAAGTTATACAATTGTATAAATTATGGCTCTTCCAGCTACAACCGCTGGTAATTACACAATTTTGCCGTGTTCGATTAAAAAAAAAAAATAACTAGAACTGTATAAAGAATAATAAAGAGTGACACTAAAATTCGAACCAAGCAAAAACTATCATGAATAAATCAATGAAACATAAAACAAACCAGAACTAAAATTGATAATGAGGTCACTCTTAAATGGAACAGAAAGCACAATAAATAAAAGTTTGGCAAGTACCCCCCCCCCCCCAATCCCCTAAAACTAGACTATCATTTATGCTTTACCAAAAACGGTGCATATTTGGAACTCCTTAAGGACATTTGTAACAATCAAAAAGATTTACTATTTTAAAACACACTTAAATTTGTTCATTTTTTAATGAAATCCAATTTTTTTCCGAAGCATGAAAATTGACAGGAAAATGAAACTTCACTTCAATTGGTAATTGAAGACGTCAATTGGTAATTTTTAAACAATCTATATTTAGTCAAACAGATCGTGGTAACGAACTGTAGTAAGGAGCGACCCGGCTCAAAAGTAACCGAAACTCTAAAAAATGGAATTTTGATGCCAATAGTTACATCAAAAGAATTGCATTGTAATGCTGATTTAAGTATATAAATTTCATCAAGTTTAGTTTACCCATCAAAAGTTACTAGCCGGAGAAAATTTGTCTTATTTTAGAAAATAGGGGCAAACACCCACTAAAAGTCATAGAATCTTAACGAGCCCTACTGTAGAAATTTCAAGCTCCTATATACAAAAATATGGAATTTTGTATTTTTTCCCAGAAGACAGATCACGGATGCGTATTTATTTGTTTTTTGTTTGTTTTTTTTCCCAAGGGTGATCTTTTCCACCCAGTGGTCCTAGAATGACGAGAGAGGGCTCATTCTAGCTGAAGTTAAAAGTCCTAGTGCCCTTTTTAAGTGACCAAAAAATGGAGGACACCTAGGCCTCTCCTCCACACATTTTCCCACAAAGTCTCTGGATCAAAGTCAAAAACATAATAACTATGTCTTTGGGGACGAGTTAATACCCCCCGTCCCCGGGGGAGGGACTGCAAGATACGAACTTTGACCATTGTTTGCATATAGTAATGGTTATTATGAAGATTACAGACGTTTTCAGGGGGACTTCTTCGCGTTGGGATGGGGGTGATTTGGGGAAGGGGGCTACTGGGTGGATCTTTCCATCGCGGAATTTTTCATGAAACAAGAGAATATCCATTAAGGGACGCAGAATTTTTTTGCATTATTAAATTTAAAAAACAAGGTTTTTAACTGAAAGTAAGGAGCGACATTAAAACTTAAAACGAACAGAAATTACTTATTAAATGAAAGGGGCTGCTTCCTCATCGACGCCCCGCTCTTTACGCTAAAGTTTGACTCTTTCTCTCAACTCTTCTTTTTAAAACAATAAAAAACTTTAGTGTAAAGAGCGGGGTGTTGATGAGGAAGCAGCCCCTTTCATATACGAAGTAATTTCTGTTCGTTTTAAGTCTTAATGTCGCTCCTTACTTTCAGTTAAAAACTTTTATTTTATTTAATTTCTGAACGTTTTTGAATCAATGCATGTTTTGATTTTGGCTCTCCGCAGAGGAATAATTAAAACGAAATTTTCATATCCATTTTTTGGCTAAATGGCTTTCTCATAGTTTTGATCGGATGATTTTGAGAAAAAAGGGAGCAGGAAAGGAAGCCTAGTTGCCCTCCGATTTTTTGGTTACTTAAAAAGGCAACTAGAACTTTTATTTTTTTACTAATGTTCTTATTAGCAAAAGATATACGTAACTTATAAATTAGCTTACGTAACGAACTTTTGTATTCTCATGTTTTTATTACATATATGAGGGGTTCACCCCTCGTCAGTACCTCGCTCTTTACACTAAAGCTTAAATTTTGTCCCAATTTATTAAGAATGACCCCTGAATCACAAAAGCCGTTGAATAAATAGCTGAAATTACTAAGAATACTTTAGCGTAAAGAGCGAGGTATTAGGAGGAGGTGAGCCGAAATGATTTACATTGTAAATTAAACTCTGTGCTTACTATACTTAATCCATGGTTTTTCGCAGCATATTGGCAAAAAGGTGAGTTTGACTCTCCCATCCGAACAAGTTGAAATCCTCTTTATGTTAAAATTATTATTATTGTTATATTACATTATTACCTATAACGACACCATTCACGAAAATTTAAATTGAGGGAAGATCGTATTTTTTAACAATAAAAATACCGAAATATATTCCATTAACCGTATTACTTCATAAGAAAGATAAAAAGAAGACAATTCTTCACCTTTCGGGGATTTTTTATAAGCAAACTACAAGCATTTAGATCTCCCCTTCCCTCTAGAAAACTGTTTATTTTTTTGGACAAGCTGACATTTTTAAAAAAAATCAAACTAGTGTTCAGGTATGTCCTCAAATGGAAACTTTTTGCCGACACCGTTGATCAAAATATTTATTTAAACTTACATATGCTTATTGTTCTTGATTGATTGAACAGTCCATCCGAATTTCCATATGAGAAGCCCTCCGAAAAACGGATATAATTCACTCATATTTTCCAGGAAACATGAAGTCAATGTGCATATCATAGCATAATTAGTTAAGAAGTAGTAGCAGACCCTTGAAAGCAAACATACTTTGAATTCGATTATCTGTGGCTCTACCGGTTGTGTTGCATTCTATGTTGATTAAAAAAGCTTCGGGGCTCGGAAAGTTCACGAATCTTGCTAGACATCTTGGCGCTGATTATAGAACACACCCTAATTTTCTTTTATAATCAAATGATTTGTTCAATCAAGATATACTCAATAATGGTTTTAAAAGACAAATACAAGCTGCCAGCAATAAATTTACTATATGAAGTTGGCAATTTCAACATAAAAAAAACTTCATTTTGCTACGCTAAAAACTGCACATGCTAAACATAAAAACTCAAAATTCGGTGAAAATATGTCATCGTTATTTTTCTAGAGCCCTTTAAAGCAGGTAGTCTTCAATCAATGGTAAATCTGTATCTATCCCCCCTTCTGGCTCAAAATATTACTTTATTAACCCTTTCTGCCAATACTATGATATTGCAGCGCCTAGGGAGGTTTATTCAGTGGATATTATCGTGCATTCTATAGCTGCACCTGCCAGTAGCGGTTTTAGTCTCTCTTTCCCCCATCCCTCGTCTCCCAAAAAATTTTAGGCCAAATTTTAACAATTTATTTATTTATTAACAAAGTTATAAATCAAAGGTTTATTAATTGTTTTGATTTATCTACTGAGCCCTCTGCTTTATTTTAATAAAAATAAAATTCTAAAAATTACAAAATGATTATAATCGTTATGTTATTTATTTGAAATTTTACATCCTCTAAAATTTCTCTACGTAGGACAAGTACCCCCACTGCCCTCCCCCAGAACCGCTATTACGCCGAATTTCATATTTTAATTATTAAAAAATTAATTATTTAAATTAAGACCTCTTACCTATTAATACCTGATCACAAGGCCGAAGGAAGTAGAGCCAAGTCTGGGGGGTGAACAACACTATAAGCCCCGTAACAAATTTGAAACTAACAAAAACATCTTATATTTACCTGCGCCTTATTGGACTAAAATTATCTCTGCATTTCCCCCTGATAAACTTGTACATAGAGTAACTACTACTGCTACTACTAACCACTCACCGCAGCACTAAGCCGCCTGAGGCCAACACACCTACGCACGCTTCTCCTCCATACCCGTCTATTCAAAGCCTCCCTCTTTACACCCTCCCAGGAAGTTCCCCTTTCCTTTAAATCTTTCTTTGTAATATCATCCCATCCCAACCGCGTACGACCTGCTATCTGTTTAGCCCTTACAGGACAATCTTCGGCAATCTGTCATCTGCAGAACGTGCCCAAGCCATCTCAACCTTTCTCTCGTTATAGCCCTAGAAAGCAGGATTGAACCGCACTTTTTGAATATAAACAAATTTTTGAAACGTTTTTTAAAGTTTTTTTAAGCCCCAGACATTTGCAAACTTTTTCAATGAAGTTCTCCAGACATCGGAATTCAATCTCAGCCTATTTCCTCCAATTCCCTCACACTTGTGGTTCTATTTCTCTTGCTCAAGAAAGGAAAACCTTGACCTAGACGAGATAACGTCGTTACCCCAGTGCAAAGACCTACAAAGCATTTGAAGGCCTGGTAAAAAAAAATGCGTTGAAAAATGAGAAATGATTTTTCACGTTACTTTACCTTGGTTTTGTTGATTTTGCGACATTCAAGAAATACCTGATATTTGATTGATTGCTGACACTGAGTGGTTTGATTAGTTTATCCAATCTAGTATAAGCTAGATTTGTTTTGATTTCATTATCGTTTGTTCGAAATATTACTAGAATAAGTGTTTGGTTATGCTTATAAGTCGTAAATTCCACTGATAACACGCGAATGTGTTTATTTATGTCACTAATAGTACAAAACAAATAATAATAGCTAACTTTGTGGCAAGATATCCTGTTGAACTTGGACGGTACTATAATTGACCTAGTGCGGAGATTTCTGCAGAGTCGTAAAAATTCTTGAAATAAGAGGGGAGAGGGTGCTAGGACAGATAAGTTTTAATTATGATGACCTTCATAATGTAACCACCCATAGTTTATAATTTAATTAGAGGTAACTTAAAATCTAATTATCTGAACTGCGTCTTTTACGACCCAAGAACCATAGCTCATGGGAGCCTTTATAGACTGAGTGAGGAGAGACAAAGCTTGTTCATATATGTTTTATGTTTGCTCAGAATATTACTTATACACTTCATAATTATTCTTGGCATTTCCAAGAAGCATGCCTATTAAATAGGCTATGTATTGATCAGATTCTTTGAGAAGAAACAAAATTATTTTCGAGTGTCCGTAGCAACTTGTATATTTGAAAGCTGGGACTACATGGTGAGATTGAGTGGCAATAGGCCACCAAACCTTGCATCATATCGGGCCTAGCCTTGTATAAGAAGACAGAATGAAAGACTATAAGGCAACAGTTGACCACTTCTTCAGGAGGACGCAGCATCTTATAATACCTGGATGCTTTGAGTAGATAATCTCTTAAATGGCTTTGAGTTCTCAAACGACCATCGTGAAGAGGCATCGTTGTCCTTTATGCACCTACTGGTGGAAGATTTGGTGTAAAATATTTGGAAATCTTTCTGCATTTAAGGTTTATTATAAAAAAAACATTGTTCTTTACAAAAAAAATTTCTTATGAACTATTTATTCGTATTAATCCAAAAGAAGTAGACCAGGAAAGCGCTGTGACGAGTTAGACAGCCCACTGAAAAAAGGACTGTTTGGTCGCTTGTGCCGCATTATCTAAAATCAAAGACAAAAAGAGAAATTATTGTCTTATAATTCTCAAATTGTGCTTTAATTCCATTGATTTACTTTTGTGACGCATATTCTTAGCCCAATGACATTACTCCTTGAAAGTATGTCAAAAAGAAGAGCCAAATTATTCGACCTCTGCTAAAACTGTTTGGATTTATTTTTGCAATGACGCATAATGTTTTTTCTTCTAAACATACAATAATATTAACATAATCTTTATTTAGCGACACGAACAGATTTATTTTACATCATTATGGAATTTGTAATTGAGTTTGAAATCCTTATGGCAAATACGGTAAATTTTAACAACCAGGTGAAACCAGATTTAAAGAGAGAACAAGAAAAAACAAAACTTGAAAAGGAACCTAGAAAAGCTAATTTAAAAAACCTAATAATCTTATTAGTACTCCAATAAATATGAGTCCAAATCTTATTACCTACAAGTCATCTTTATGAATTAGTAGGCCTTTGGTTAATTTTAGAGAAAAAAAAAACGAGGACACCTGTTGTTCACAGAGTAATTTGTAGTCAGATCAGATTTAAGTGCAAAGATTTCATCTTTCTGAAAGTTCAATAATCTTAATTCATCAAAAGACTCAACTTCCGAAGGCAATTATGTAGGTGCGGCTCTAGCTATGTTGATTAATGAAAAAAGTAGGCCATCATTTTTTGAATGAAATAGAGTCCTGCATTACAAGCATGTAGGCTAAGCCTTCTTGTTGGTATGTGGAATGTCATTGCCTCACTGAATATTTCAATTCTCTGGTCTTTAGAAGGCATGGGGGGAGCGTCAGTCCTACTCATCTTTGTTTCTGCTCATTTGATTCGGCTATTTATTGTAATATCTGTTCGTTTTGGTATTCATTTATTTATTGATGGTAGTTTGTGGTATTTTTACGCTTGGAAAGCTATTTGATTTTATTTCTACTCACTTTTGGTTTAACAGAGCTCTTTACTTTTCTTTGAGGAACTTCTTTTATGGAAAATAATTTTGAAATTAATTTCTGTTCATTTTAGATTCATAGAGTCTTTTTCACTGGTAAAGAAAATAATATTTAAAATCTTTTCGTCTTTTCTATAAGGAACCATACTTCGGCATATTGTTTATATTTTGGAAAAAAATGTTCAACAATTTTCAATAATATACGCGGATTTCAAAACTGGACACACATAGTGTCCCTTGGTTTAGTTTTGCACCTCCTCAAGTTTCCCTGGAAAATAAAACTTAATACCCTTCTTAAAATATTGTATCTATGCTATTTTGACAACCTGGATGCACTTATTCTTTTTTGATTTAGTTCATTTATAAGAGCAGAACTAGTAATGATAGCAGCCCTGAAAGTTTCAACTCTATATCGTCAGTCGTACTTGAAATATTGCTGAGACGTCTTAAAGCGACATAAACATTCTGTGAAAGTTTATACTCTATACCCACACATGGATACCTTTGACATCCTGGATGCACTTTAAGTTGTTTAATTTCGTTCAATAGTAGCAGTAGTAGCAGTAGAAGTAGCAACAGAAGTTGTGGTAATATTAGTAGCTCTGGGAGTTTCAGCTTAATACCTTAAGCTGCCACTCAAATATTGCTAATACAATGTTACAATGTTCCGTTGATAACTCATATGTACATAGTGTGTTGCAGTTCAGTACAACAAAGCCCTCGCCGTTCTCTGAAAGTTTGACTAATTCCCTTAGCATTAGTAATAGTAGTATACACAGTAGCAGAAGAATAGTAGGAGCAACAGGAGTAGCATTAGTGACAGCAGTAGTAGTATTACTCGCAAGTAGTAATAGTATTCACACAGTGACAGTTTCACAGGAAGGGGGAGACAGAGAGGGTGCTTGCCCCAGGCACAGAAATTTTAGGGGCGCAAAATTTCAAATAATTAATCTAACAGTTATCATCATTTTGTAATTTCGAATTTTTATTTTTAATTAGAATGAAGTATAGGGTGCAGTGGGCAGTAAGTATACGCGATTGGAATCCAAAATTTTCGTTTTTCCCATACCTTAATCACCATTCCTTGAAAAATTAGAGAAATTAGACCTAATTAAAGAAGAAAAAGCAACCAAATGGGATGAGATAATTAATAATTTTGCAGAGGCTAAACTAAGAAAAATCAGATTCAAATAAATCGAAAATTTTGTTAATAAATGAAAATTTCGTTAATAAGTGAAAATTTTGGTAAACAAATGAAATTTTGTTCAAATTTGGTCTGGCAATATTTTTGGGGAGATATGGAGGGGGATGCTAACCAAGATTCTCTCCAGATGCAAGAGAGACCAGAACAGTGACTACTTTCATATTGTGCCTTTTTGCTCTGTTTCACCCCCCCCCCCCTCATGTCCTGGTAGTTGCAACTTAATACTTTAAACTGTTTCTGAGATATTGCTGATATGTCCCATTGATAACTACCATGCACATAATGTGTTTTGATTTAGCCCGACATTCCCCTTAACATTCCTTGAAAGCTCCACATTAATACAATTAGCCTTAGTAATATTAGTAACTAGATGTTGGGGGCTCTTCGCAACCCCCCCCCCCAAGCCTCCCCGCGCGCGTAAGTCGTTACGCGCCATATTAGTTACGCGCCATTGTAGTTGTGTCCCTGTGTCCCACCTGTGAATATAGATAGATATATATATGTTTTTAACTACGTAAAACTTGCGAATATACAGCATTCTTCGCTGTCCCATTGTCTGTGCATATAAATAGATTGTCAGGTTTATTGACTCTTGAACATGCAACATATAATTGTCCATGGGAAAAACAATCCGTATTCAGATCTATACCTCATTATTCAAATGATTGCCCTTGAGCTTTGTTGATGGTGATTGCTAATCGAACATTCTCTGTATCGCCATCGTCATTTATATATCCCCCTGTGCCCCCCGGCGTCCCCGTTGTAGTTGTGTCCCTGTGTCCCGGTCGTCATTTACATTCCCTGTGTCCGGTCGTCATTTGTGTCCCGGTGTCCCAGTCTGTAATTTCTCTTTGAGTGTCCCGGTCGTCATTTATATTCCCTGTGTCCCGGTGTCCCGGTCGTCATTTGTGTCCCGGTGTCCCGGTCTGTAATTTCTCTTCGAACATTCTCTGTGTCCCGGTCGTCATTTATATATCCTCCTTGTGCCCCCGGCGTCTCCGTTGTAGTTGTGTCCCTGTGTCCCGGTCGTCATTTATATTCCCTGTGTCCCGGTCGTGATTTGTGTCCCGGTGTCCCAGTCTGTAATTTCTCTTTGAGTGTCCCGGTCGTCATTTATATTCTCTGTGTCCCGGTCGTCATTTGTGTCCCGGTGTCCCGGTCTGTAATTTCATCAGTTGACAAACATGACGTCATTGGACAAACAACTTCATGACGACATACAGCTCAATCCTTATAATGATGTCAGTCGACAAATATGACGTCAATCGACGCACAAACATAACGCCAGTCGACAGACACATAAACAAACAACTTATTTATATATATATATATATATATATATATATATATATATATATATATATATATATATATATATATATATATATATATATATATATATATATATATATATAGATAGATAACAGCAGTAGTAGTACTACTATTAGCCGTAGTAGCATGTGCACAGTGTATTTTTACTGCTAGATCACATCCCTCATTATGCTCTGAGAGCTTCAACTAAAAACTCTAGGCCATTCTTGAGATACTGCTGATACTTACTTTTGACAGCCTGCATGCACACAGCATGTTTCACTTTAATTCAACATCACCTGAGAATTTCTCCTTAATACCATTAACCTTAGTAGTAGTAATAGAAGTAATAGCAGTAGTATGTATAACGTACCTTTTGGTTTGTTCAACATACCCCTCGACATGCACTGAACGTTTCGACTTAATATTTTAAGCTGTTCCTAAGATACAGCTGTTACACCTTTTGATAATCTGTTTCCACAAAGCGTGTCTCAAATTAGCATTGTTCATTGTCCTCTTCAACATTCCCTGAAGGTTTCACCGTACAACCATTAGCTTCAGTAGTGCTAGTAGCAGTCGTCTTAGCAGCAGTTGTAGTAAAAATAGTTATAGTAGCAGTGGTAAGAGCAGTTACAGAAGTAGCTTGTAGTAGCAGCAGTAGTAGTTGCATCAATCTTAGTAGTAGTACGCAGATTCTGCATGCCCTGAAGGTTTCAATTTAATAATTTAATATTTCAATTGAAGGTTTAGTGCTAGTAGCAGTCGTCTTAGCAGCAGTTGTAGTAAAAATAGTTGTAGTAGCAGTGGTAGTAGCAGTTGTAGAAGTAGCTTGTAGTAGCAGCAGTAGTAGTTGCATCAGTCTTAGTAGTAGTACGCAGATTTTGCATGCCCTTTAACATGCCGTGAAGGTTTCAATTTAATATCCTAGACCATTCCTGGTATATTGTTGATAAGCCCTTTTGACAACGTGTATGTACAGAGTGTGCTTTGGTTTAGTTTAACTTCCCCAAAACATTTCATGTAAGTTTAACCTTCCTACCCTTAGCATCAGTTGTAGCGGTCGTAGTAATAATAGTAATAGTGGCGGAAGTAGCAGTAGTAGTAGTAGTAGTAGTAGTACTAGTATGCACAGAGTGCCTTTTGGTTATTTCAACATCCCTCTCAACACGCCCTAAAAGTTTCAACTTAATGCTCTAAGCTGTTCCTATTTGTTCCTTCAGTTTAGTTCAACGTCCCCCTAAATATTCCTTAAAAGTTTCACCTTATTACCGTTACCCTCAGTAGGCGCAGTAGCCATAGCGTCCTTAATAGTAGCAACAGTGGCAACATGCATATAGTGCCTTTTGTTTAGTTCGACATCCCGCTCAACATGCCCTGAAAGCTTCAACTTAGTACCCTAAGCTGTTCCTAAGATTTACTTTTATGCCCTTTTGAAAACCAGCATCCATATTGTTGGTTTTAATTTAGTTGAAACTAACCCTACCCATCCACTGAAAGTTAAACTTGAATACCATTAGCGTCACTAGTTGCACTAATCATAGTAGTAGTGGTATTCACACAGTCCCTTTTGGTTAGTTCAAAATCTACCCCAGCATGCTCTGAAAGCTTCCACTAATAACCTAAGCCGTTCCTGATATATTATTGGCAGGGGCGAACCCAGCGATAATTTTTGAGGGGGGATGGATAAATTGACTGAGAGATAGTGGTACTGGTTAAACAGGATAAATAAAGATTTTAGGATATAAGGTATGTTCTTTAATGAGACAAAACTGTGAATATGCAATTATAAAATAAAACTTAAGCAGCTTTTTTGTAAAATGTCTTCTGCATTGACTGGAACATCTTTGTGTATGGTAAATAAGGAAATTCCATTAAGCTGTTCATGACCTGACGCACTCCTGGCATAAGACTTTACTCTTGTCAGGGTTGAGAAAGAACGCTCGTATTTAGCCGTAGTGACGGGAATCGTTGCAACAATCATCAAAAATCGATGTAGAATGCCAATCTCCATCGATTTTTGATATATGTTTCCCCACTCTGAGAGTAGCGAAAATGTTCTTATCGCATCCGTTCAAGCACATTATGAAACAGTTTGGTGCCACGTTTCCCAACTGTATTCACATTCTCGTCCACAGAGATAACTCAGCTCGCGAGCTTCCCCTATAGCTGTCTGCATCAAGATACCAAAAATTAGTCAGAGTATACGTATCCTTGTTTTTTCTTCGTCGATGGAAATACAGTGCTAAGGAAGTGGGCATTACAGAGACTCCAGCAGCTTCCTGTAACTAAGGAATTGCTGATACAATGCTGCGGTAAGTAGTTCATAAATGCGATAAAGACAGGAAGTCAGTAATACGTTTCAGGATCCTCTTAAGCTGTTGCGTGATTGTCCCTGTATATTTTTTGGAGTCCACCTGGGCACTTTAACGCTGATTTCAGCATCTTCATACAGTTCAGTTACTTCGTCAAAAAGTGGATGAAAAATTGCTTCCCTCATCTCTCTCGTGTCTCTAACTTCGGTCTTAGAAAGTATACGAAAGTTCCTAGACAATTTCTTATAACAGGTATGTTGTAAGAATGATAAAGGGTTAAGTTTAAGGAATGACTTGCACAGTGAACATAGACTGTATGGGGAAAACTTTCACGGACTGTAGCAGCACAATCTTGAAACTGGACGCTCATAGATGAAGCTTCATCTTAACCTTGTCCCCTTAAGTATTTTAAATTGATTCCCATTTTACCTTAGGTTTGTATCAACCAACTAAGGTCTGTTATCAACCAACTGTTTCTTTTTGAAAAAGTCAATAATTGTTCATTTCTGTTTTGACACTATGGATGACTAATTAACAAACAGGGGCGTAGACTTCTATATAAACACTGAAATGGCACACGCGTGATTTAAATTAAGTTTAACGATCTTAGAATCCCGAGGTTATAGCAGCACGCGAACTAATTGGCGACAGCCTTTCATTATTCCCGACTGAATTTTCATAAAACAAAAATTCTTGTGTGGAGGTCACATATTACCTACTTATTGTGCATACATTACTCTATATCAACTTGCTGATGGTGGAATTTACAGGAAGGACGTAGATATGAGCAATATCTTTTATATGAGCTATTTAAAATCTGTCTAAGATACCTGGGATACCAATACACCAAGTAATAATACGCTCATACTGATACGCGTAATCTCAATCCGTTCAGTGCCGATACAGCATACAGCCCTTTCCCCAGGGACTATGGAGGGTCATATTATTACCATACCATAGATAGTGGACCTTTGAACTATGTTCAACAAAATGGCTATCTCAAAATTCTGATTGGATAGCTCTGGGTGAGACGGCCTTTGGGGGGGGTCATCTTTTTGGTCACTTAGCAAACTAGCAAATTAAATGCACTAGCAAATTTAATTTCTGTTCAAATGAGCTATGAAACATCTCTCTGTAATGTTCTGGTCATTCACTAGTCCTGATGAAAAAAAAAAGGAGAAACACAAATGCTACCCATGCAAAAAAAAGTGATTCTACCAAAGTTTTTGACCATACTGATTCCAGCGGTGCACTTATTATTTTGATATGAATTTCCACAATAAACTTTTATTTTCACGGTTAACGAAAACAATAGTTACAATTCCTGATTCAGTGTCAGATGGCAATTTTCTTCTTTTTTTTACTAGGCAGTTTTTTTTAAAACGCATTTTTCAACTTTTTGTTACAATGGGCTGTGGTTCGCTCTTTACTAGATTGTAGCTACTGCTACAACATGATGGTGTACAGGATTTTTGAAGGTGGTTAATCTCGGCAGTTATGAAAGTAACTATTTTTTTTTAAGAAATAAAGGTTTTCAAAACCTAAGGAAAATGTTGGTATGTCTTGTTTATCTGATTCAAAGTTTAACGCGCTAGTAACTGAACTACGGCGGCTGATGTCCAAATTACAATCTATTGGTTATAATAGGATCATAATTGTTTAGCAGTACTTATGTATTATACCGCCAACACTCATGTTCTTTATCCATTGACGCACTGTGAAACCGGTTTCTTTTGTTCTCTTCTTTCAGTTTAGCGAGAGACAAGACATCAACAAGTGACAGAATAGATGGGAAACATATAATTAAGGCTAGTATATTTCTATGAGGGGGGGGGGTAAAGCATTTGGACATTGTGGAGTTAGAAAACAATTTTTGCTTCAAAATACTCTATCAAGAATAATTGTACCTAACTCATTTTGCGTACAGACCCGCTGTACTTTACCCCCAACCCCCCTAATGAGCAAATATATAGCCACATTTGTTTCTAAAGTATTATATTTTCATCGAACTTAGGGATATTTCATTAGGATTAACCTAACTTTACTTCTTGAATGTTGGCGGTATAACACATAAGTATATGTGTAACTTACAGCCCTTTCCCCAGGGACTATGGAGGGTTGTATCATCACCAAAAGCATAGTTATTGGACCTTATTCAGAAAATACATTGGTAATTGGCTATTACAAAACAGTGAGTTAGTTAAAGTTTCTATTATAAACGGTGAGAGCATTAAACTATTTTTGGCGAAGCAGAATTTTTGCGAAAAGGAGGAGGGGAGGAGTTACGTCAAGGAATAGTCATTTGAAATTTTGATATTCAACTATTTTTTATTCTATGAATTTTTTCCTCTTAAGAACATTCGATATCTTAAAAATCATTTTACGAGCCTCAACATCGGCTGACCGTGTTAAAGAGTTCATAGTGAATTCTCCCAACGGACTAATAAGACTTACTAAGGGGAGGAGGAATATACGGGATGGGTTCTTGTCAATCTCCGGTTAAGATTTTTGGACCATAATTTTTATAATTCTACCGTGTTGTACTTCCAAGCTTTTCCGATAAGAAGTGGCACCAAAAGTGTTGTTTTTATTGCTATATGGCACTTACGAATGGTAGAACTGATGAAAAGCCTGTAGATATGAGTAAAAGCTTTCAAATGAGCCATTAGAGGTCTCTCTAAGAGTTCTGGTAGCCCACTAGTCCCAGATTTTCTACTTGAGACATGAAACCAACGGTGCCATCTTTAGTGTCATTTGGCACTTGCTAATGGTGGAATTTACGGAAAATTTAGACTGTAGAAATAGCTTTCATATGAGCTATTAAACATCTGTCTACGATGTTTTGGTAGCCCGTTAGCCCCAACCCTTCAGAAATGGCATAAAAGTGCCATTTTTTGTGCCACATGACACTTGCGGGTGATGGAATTCACAAAAAAACGTAGATTATGAAAAATAGCTTTTGAAGTATCTCTCTATGATGTTCTGGTAAACCATGCGAAAAAGTAATTTTTCTTGTTGTTCAGGGTGGGGGCTGTAATTTCCCTGTATAAGGTTTTCGACTCTGCTGATTCCAATGGTACTCTTTTCTTTTTGATCCGACAGCGTTTTCGAGGGATTCCAGGCTTTTTTAAAATCATCATAAATTTCTTTTCGAAATAGACTTTTACTTTTGAGACGAACCGAAATAATAATTACCATTCTTGAATCACTGTCAGATACAATTTTTTTTACAAGGCAGTTTTTTTTAAACGTGTTTCTTAAATTTTGGTTACTATGGGCTGTTGTTCGCTCTTTACTTGGTTGCAGCCACCGCTGGAATTATGATACCGAACGAACTTTTGCTATTTCTCCTCCCAGGAAAAACCCTTGATGAAGACGTTTTTTTGCAACATTCCACGCTTGACTATTACGCATATAATACGTCACCCGAAAATTTATCTCCTGTTGACCTTGCGTATTAATGCTTCTTGGATTAGGAATTGGCGTAAATTCTTAGATGCCGTTTTCTGGGTCCAATCACTACCAAAAAGATACTGGAAAATCAGGCTTTTTTTTTACACCAGAAGGTCGCATAGATTTTTGGGACAGGTAAGTACTGCTTTGTCTACAGGAAGGGTTTGAAAGTATAGATCTGTGAAAAACTCTACAGTTTGAATGCCTATTTATATATTTTTAAGATCAACGACCCGCAGAGTCGTATAGATGTACGCATTACAGCTCTTAATACTTGTTGTTATTGACTTGAATATTTGTTTTTCCTGTAATCAGCTGTAGCCTCAGAATTTAAAGGACACTGTCTCTTATTTGTACACTTGGTCAGGATCTATCCCAGGAGGGACCTTTTTTTATGAATGTTTTTAAATGAATAAGGGTATTTTTTTATGTTATTATGTTTAGGTGGCCAAACTGTGATGTCAATTCATGAAAATGTAAGAGGGGGCAAAAGGCCTTTTAAATTCTAGGGGGAGGATAATTTTGTTGTGTTTCAATGAAAATACCAAAAACGGCGTTATTCAAGGAAAATGCAAAAAAAGGTATTATTCAAAGTATATGCAGGCGAATTCCCCCTCCTTTCCCCTCTGATACCCCTCCCCTATGAACACAGCTATATTCAGATAATTTGAGGATTAAACTAATACACACTATTATTATATACAATTGTATGGGTTCAGACACCACCCCCGCTTCTAAAAATCTTCTGATACTTCACTTTGAATTTTGATCGAATCCGCCTGGTATGTAAATAAGAGCTTTTTGTGAAGGGAGGGTAACATTTTTAGCACGTGAAGGTGAGGTTTAGTTCTATAAAAGTCGTATATTTCTCAGTGGTGCAGACAAAAAGTTCAAATGCCCTAACTATCGAATTTTTTATACGTATACATTGTATTATATAAAAAATACAATACCTGTTTGCAACATTAAAGTCAATGAACCTAAATTCAGACTTCAACCCTTTGATCTAGATTACTTTCACTAGATTTGATTGCGGAATCCAATTCAAGAGCATCAACCCTTTTAAGAGGGTGTTTTCTGATTTTGTATGGTATTATCCGTCTATTCATAGGTACAACGAATTGACCTTTGGCCTATATTTCAGAAGGATATATATTTATTTTATGTTGGAGCAGCGAACCCTCATAAAGAAGATCAAGATTGAATGGGGTTATATCAATAAGCTACTTTATTATGTATAGTTGAATGAATTATATCTATTTGAAAAAAAAAACGGATAAGTCATGAATAATAGAAAAGACAACAAAATAATTATTTAGCCCTCTTTGTAACAGCCGGTCAGCATACTAATTTAAAGGGGGAATCAGATTTTTTAACCCTCCTCTAGATTCCTAAAAGCACCTTGTTTGGTATTTTCATCGAAGAAGGCCATTTTTTTCAAAAAACTGTTTCCCTCCTAGATTTTTTGAAAAATACTTTTTTCCCCACCCCAACATTTTGGTGAATTCGAGCAACCGCAACCTGCAGTCAGCCTGCACTTGAATATGTCAGTAATTTGGTGCCTTAAACAAATAGCAACAAAATATTCTTTGTTTCAATCTGATTTCTTCCTCTTTTATTATAGTTTTCTTTTGGTAAGAATGTCTCCTTCCCTAGGTGATATAGTGCTGAGTTATAAATAAGTATGTAGGGGAATTTTTTTTTTCTGTATCTTCTCTATCCTAACTGTTTACTTTTATATCAATAAGTAAGTGATTTATGTTGTTTTTTCCAGGGGCACCAATTCATGAATATATTGAGGGAGGGGCAAGAATATTCCTCAATTTTATATTCTATTTGATGATACAAAAAATTACTTGTTTCAAACGCCAGGGGGTGGGGGCATTTTGTTCTTTTCGATTTCTTATTAAAAAGTACCAAAAAGGGTATTCTTTCAAATGTGGAGGAGGCTGTTTCCCCTGTCCTCCAAATCCTCCCCCCCCCCCGACTTGGCACCTTTGACACCCAACTGCACCCTTGGCAGCCGAGAAAAATCCAACTTAGCTTTCCCCATCCCCTATAACACGGGCTATTGTGGGTTCTTAGGGACGTTCATAACTTTGATGTATTTGTCTGATATACCATACAAGGATGAGACCTTTGCTAAAGCTCTGCTTTCAACGGAATCGGACCCTTGCTCATAATTAACAAACTGAGGACCAAAGGTGTTTGACAACTCAGGTACTTCTCAATTATTAATCTAAGAGTGAAAACTTGGTCGACACATCCTCTACCTTTTTCTAAAGCCGCACTGTTCTTCTCTTAAAACTTTATCTACATCATTTCTCAGTGTAAAAAGTATCACATTGCTAAGTAATTTTCTATCTACAGAGACCAGACTAATACCTCGATAATTACCACACTCACTCTCATCTCCATTCTTATAAAGTAGTTTAATTAAAATTTTCCTAGAATCGTTAGGTACTTCTTTTTTTTCAAAAATCATATTCATAATCTTCAGTAGCTTATTTCTAACCTAAGAGCCACCATATTTAAGAAACCCACTTACCTCACTATCAGCACCTGGAGCCTTTTTATTTTTTTATCCTTTTAGTACTGTCACTAACTCTTCCTCACAAAACAAATCTTCCTTCAAATCAAAGGTATCACAATCTTTTTCATTTCCTCTATATCTTTTCCTGCAACTCTATCTCGGAATAGCATATTCTAACTGTTCTGCCCGTCTCTCTTTAGCTATTTCCTTATCGCTAATTGTTGTCCCGATCCTATCTTTAACTGTGACAAGTCTGGATTGACTACTCCCTCTCAATTTATTAACCTGCCAGTACAATATTTTACTATTATGCCGTCTAGCTGCACCTTCCAGGCCCTCGGCAATTTTATCCATGGCACCCACATCACACCTCTTTAGTTCATATTTTAATGCTTTCTCCACTTTCTTTATATTCCTTTTCTTTGCATATGATCTATCACTCAAATAATTCTTGTACAAGGCCCTTCTCCTCTCTATTAAACATAAATCTTTTTCACTCATATTCCTAGCTGCAGTCCTAACTTTCTTTCCAAGACACCATAAGCAACTTCACAAATTGTTTTTCAAAAGTTATTCCAACCATCTTCCACATTGTCAAATTTTAAATTCTCAAGTTTAGTATTCAACTGTTCCTGGAAAGTTTCTGTCAAATTCTCATCCTGGTGTCTACCAACATCATAACTTCCAAGGAGATAATTATCCTTACGATATTTCAGCTTTAAATTAACCCCAGGCACTACTAGATGGTGATCTTTACTTTTAACATCAATAAAAGCACTCCTATTATATGCCCTAGTATCTTGTATTGATCCTGCCAATCTTCGCTTTACTATAACACAATCAGTAAGGTTTGCTGTCTTGCCATCATGTGAATACCATCTTATATTATGGGCCATTTTTTATAACCAAACGCTGTATTGATTATAAGTAGATTGTTATACCTACAAAATTGAAAAATCTGTAGCCATTACTGTTTTCTTTTCTACACAAATCTATCTAGGCTAGGATACCGTCTATCCCTATTTCTACCGACCGGGGAGTTAAAATCTCCTAGTAAAAACGTCATATTTCTACCTGGGGCCCTGTCTATTTGCTCTTGTAACTATAAGTATAATTTATCTGAGTCACTAGTTTATCCGTCAGTCGGCTCTACAGGGGCATATACTTCTAAAACTGATACCCTGAACTTTTTAGTTATAAAATGAGCAATTAGTATTCTATTATTAATACCTTCCCAGCCTAAACAAAACTTAGTAGCTTCCTTATTCATCATGAGCCCTATTCCCAGTCTATTTATGCCATCCTTCCTGCCTGAGTAAACAAATTCTATATCACCTAATTTCATGTTTCCTACCCCCGGGAAATGAGTTTTTGAAACTCCTAATAAGTTCATGCCGAATGATCTGAATTTGTCAGTCAAAATCTCGATACGAATAGTCATTTTTTAACGTCGCAACATTCCATGGTCCGATTTTCATTTTCTTTAAACCATTGAAATTACTTTGGCCTCGGGAAAAGCAATGATCCTAGATACCAGTGCGGGACGGGGATCAACATATCTTCTCAAGTCTACACCGAAGTTCTTGAACCACTAAAAAGATTTTAGTGACTTAAAAATATTGCTTTTTTACAAAAGAAAAAATATTATTTCAACAGAAAAGCATATTGTAGGAAATAACTATCTTAGAATCTATCATTGAATAAGAAAACAAAGTTTTAATCTCAGGGATTTTGAATTATTATTCTTCGTGCCTTGCAATATGCCACATAATCAAGTGAATAGGTATTGAAACTGTATTTATTAAACATGTCAGATTTGATACTATTTTTCCTGGAAAAAAAAACAAAATATAAAGGTTGTTGATAGGATACAAGCCATTAGTAGATTCAGATCCAGCAGCGAGGGTCCGTGTCTTCCCAGCATGAATACACCTTGTGACATTGGTTGCATTTCATATTTCTACATTTTCATCTCCGTATGAAGGCTTTATATAATATTTTGCCAATTGTGATGTCTAAGGTTGTTGAACTACCAAAATTCATACAGAGACTATGACCTCTTGTACCTTATGCCTCCGTAAAAAAAACTTTCCCATTTCCGAAACTACTATCAGCAGTTTCTGGTATACAGAAATACTAGAGTCAAACCAGATAAATAAGAGTTAAAATTCCGTTTTTCGAAGTTTTTATTAATTATTTTGGTACTTGTATGATACACCCCTTACTTAATACTCTTCTAATATGTTTCTCTGATGCTCAATCCTAATGAAATATAGTAAAATAATATAAAAATACTAGCTGTTGGGGTGGCGCTGAAAATATGGTCTGAAGGATCTCCTGCACCAGAAAACGGAATAAAAATGGTTATAAAATGCATGTTTTTTCTTATTTTGACCACCCTTCCCAAGACGATAGGAATCCACCAATCCCCTGCTGTAAGGATGAGACATGAGTTCAATTAAGCAAATCAATATCAATATAATTTCTTTAATGTAGAACAATGCCGAAAATACAAAGCTAAAAAGATGTAAATCTAAACAATTTAAAAGAAACTTCAGAATAATCTGCTGTTTTCAAAAGTTGCAGTTTAGCGCCATCTAGATTTGAATGGCGATTAGATTTAGTTCAACATTTGTTCTATGTAAAAGAATAATTAAATGAAAAAAAAATAAGAGATACAATTTAAAAGGTAATTTAGACTTTCAACAAGATAAATCAAACACCTCTGATAAAATGATTTCAAATTAAGAAATTCCGGAATTATATGAAAATTTTTGCCATCGACAAAAATCAAGATGTACTGTCCTGTGAAGATAAAAAGAAAGATATACTTGTTCCAAAGGTGCCATTCAATTTTTTACTTTCCTTAGCGTTAATTTGATTGTTAACATTACGATGCCGCTATAATTGCACATGTCTGATCATTGGATATACATAATAAAGGTCACATTGCTGACCAAGCTCGTGCAAGGCAACACACATGGCAGCGAATTCGATGAGAAAAAAAGCAACTTTGGTGCCTGGTTTTCTCTAAATTAGGTTCCAATTTAAAGAATCTTCCCACTTTCATAATGGTGGATTTGTTTTTCATGTCTGAGATAGAAAAGTTTTCGGGGGCTTTTCGGATCCCTTTCAAAAGTTTTTAGCAGTTTTGACATTTTTTAAATCCCCCTCCCGGATTAAAATTCCTGCGTATTTATCTGAAGGAATTAGTTTTTGTAAAGAGATTCAATTCAACCTTTTCAAGACGAAAAAAAAGAAAAATACGCCAAGACTTTCATACTTGTGAAGTGCAATCGAAATAAACACAGACAGTTGATCAACTTAATGGTATACAATCCGTATATAATCTTAGCTATAAGGTCCAGTATATCTACAGCTTGTCCTTGAGACAAATGTTAAAGGTAAACTGATAATTAGTATTATCATCCCTATGTGAAGGGCCTATTCCCTGGTATTATCTTCAAACCCTTAAGATGATGAGCCAGATTCTACTTGCTTTTCCATTATATGTGTATAACGTTGTACAATGTTAACCCAAAAAAAAGGTAATATACAGTTTTTTGCTTATTTTAGCGAGTTAAATTTTACCTTAGATATTTTGTTCCATGCAAGGTCATATCCAGGGAGGGGATATCTGGTTTGTACCTCCCCTCCTCATATTTCTGTTCGACTCGTAAAATTGTAACGAAAATGCATATAAACTAATTTTTGATGTGTCTTTAAAAGATTATTTTGAACTTGACATCATTTTACATCATTCGACAACATAGTCTTTCGCTTCAGGGGAATTTTCGGAAGGGATCATCGATGGTTTGTATTTATGACGATTTTCCAGAGGTCAGGTCTGCCACCATTTCTATTCCACTAGTCGCAATCATAAATTTGAATTCTCAAGCTTGATTTTGGATTCTCTGTTGAATTCAGCCTCGACTAGGGGGCTATATCTACTTTTTATTTATAATGAGCTGAATTCCAAAATGCTAATTTGCCTCTTAAAATCTGTTTTAAGCTGCTAAATGGCGCCTTTGAAATTTTTCTTTGATTTGGGTAAACTTGAAGCATGGATGCCCATAGGAATGGGAGATGATCACATCCGGAATTTACCTTTCTAGTAACGAGAAAAAAAGCATATGATGGCAAAAATCTTCGATGTTGAGAAAAACATGTTACGCTTCTCTGGAAAAAGAAAAGTTTCTCAAACCTTTTCTCAGCTCGAAAACTTCGGAATGGAAAAACTATATAAGTGTATTGCCGGTTTTTCAATTTTATGCGGCAAATTTGACAGCTGACTGCACATTTTTGGGGTTTAACCTTTTAAAAACTATGTAAAAGTATGTTTCGAAATTTTGTTCTATCTTTTACGACATTTCAACAAAAGGTTGGAGGGGCCTTCAGCTCCGTTCCTTTCCCTCAGTCTCAAGGACCTCATGCTTTACTCGTAATCTATTATGTTTTACAGTAGTTTACCTATTTTTATTTTCCCATCCTCCTCCCTGAGAAAAATCCTTTCTACGTGCCAGTAATGAAACATAATTTAAAATATTTTTTTCGTTCTGGTACTTTCAGTGGCCTCACTGCACTAAAATGTAGAGGGAGTCGAAAGGATTTTTCAAAGTCTAGAGAGAAGGGGACAATTTTTTTTTAATGAAAATACATAAACTGGCATTTTACAACGAAGATACCAAAAGAGGTTATTTTCAAAGCTAGGTGAGGGTAAGTACCCCTTCCCCCAATTGATATGTTCTGGATACTTTGCAAGTAAAACTATGCAAACATGTAATTTTGTAAATATATATAGAAAGAGCTTTCTGGGTAATTTGTTATCCAACATGACGCGGTACATGTCATCTTCAACCAAAAAGTTGATTACCCGGGTATGTCTGTTTTACTATACCCGAGGGAGCCCACCAATCAGAAGTCGAGGAATTCATGTTTGCATTTCCATGATGTCGTGTCTAATCAGTTCTTCAGACTTGTTACATACTTGTTGCGGAAAGGTTCTAAGTGTTCAACAAGGAAGCAAGTGTTAAAGCTATTGTGCCACAAAGACGTTGCAATTTTTCTCACTTGTTTATATTTTCTTTGCTCGCAAGAGAAAAACCTTGGATGAACAGTTTTTAGTAATGGAATAAAAGACATACTGAGGTATTAAATTACAATTTATACGACTACTTGAATCTAGCATTTCTCATGAGGCCATTTAAACGATTCAATATAATTTGTGAAGATACTTAGGAGAGAAACCTGGGGAATAGGCTATAAGAACCCTTGTAAAAAAAAAACACGGTCTTTTTGAAAATTTTGTAAGAAGTTGGGATATGTGGGCTAGCCTGGGATTGGAAATAATTCATCTCTGGACTTACCATTTTTAAATCCATTTCTGAAATAGCAGAACAATAGTTTTGACCCGAGTAACCATCAAACGTAGACTTGAAATCGATTTGTAAAGTACAAGAGTGGCTAATATCTATTTGGTCTATTAAAACATTATAATTGAGCTAAAATGCGATGTTGTTCGAGTTGAGCGTAAAATCGTTTCATAAGCGCTGAGTAGCGTATTTTGAATGGAGTTCAATTTTCTAGACATAACTTTACAAAAGAAATGGGCCCAGTCACAATCCCTAGGTTAAATTTGTCTGTCATAAATTCCTTTTCTCTTCACTACTGCCATATTAAAATAAACCCATTATATATACTCAGTGAACTAAACAAGTCGTATTTAAAAGGAAACACAAACCTAATTTTGTATTCATACGAGTTAAATTTAAATATTCCTGAGATCCCCCTTAAAATTAGGTTTTTCGACAATGTCATATATCAGCATTTTTCTTTCAGCGGAAACAGATGTCATGAATATAAGACACAAAATTGTAACCCTGGCTCTTTAAACTTGCAGTTACAATAGTGTGAATTTAACCTTGCAGATTAGCGCGTAAAGACGGGCTTGTTCAATTAACTTTGACGGACACTAGGTGCTTAAAACTATTTTAGGTTGAGAGAGAAAATTTTTCCGAGGATACGCGGGAAAATGGAATTTTTACCCCAAACAGAAGATCTGGTAAAATTCTAGTTAATTGACTTCTTACTATCTCGGAAATGGTTTAGGTTAGGAAAATGAAACTTTCAGTGATGAATCTACAGACTAAAGCATGTCCCTGGAAGGGACATACCTTACCTTTACTTTTACCTTAATTTTCAGTTACTATTTGCTTTTTCTCTGCCTTTAGTTCTAAAAATGCAATTCCTGCTTTTTGAGTACAATTTTGAGCCATATCAATGTTTTTTTTTCAAAATTTATGAAAGGAAGATCTATACTTTGAAACGTCCGTTATGGGAGACAAAATATCATGTTATAACTGATCTAGAGTTTTAAAATTAAATTTGTCTAACTCCTTTCTAAGATAGCGAAAAGTAACTAAATTAGGATTTTACCAAAATAGGATTAATCCCTCGCTTTAAACCATTATTAAATAGAGCTTGCAATTAAATAGCTTTGAATTAATATCAACCAAACCCTAATTTCTTTTTTTAAAATCAACAACAATGTTTTATTGCACAGAGAAACCGCTTTCATCCTATGAAAGTATATCTGTGTCAAAAGTCTTGAGGGCTTTAGTTATTTCAAATCTGTAATCTGTTTCTTACAATTATTCGAACTGTCAAGTTTTTTTATGATCTGCAAGTTTGTCATTAACTATTAGAAATTGACCTAATTTAGTCAAGATGAAGGAATAGTTGATAAAGCTGTAAATTTATCAGTGTGGAATGATTTTTTTTTATTGTTGTTGCTAATATAGATTTTGTGTTTAGCCTAGGTAGGAAAACACCGATTTTGTAGTTAAGACTTTTTGAAAAGCGAATCGTATTAAGGATGAAATTTTTTGAAACGGTTTGGTGAAAATCTCATCCAGCAAAGCTAAATGTTTTTCGTGGTAGAGACAACAAGAGCTAAGAGCTCATATGACACTTGTGACGAGGCAAGAAGAGCCAAGAGCTCATATGGTATGAGCTCTAACAAAATTCTAAGAATCAATAGATTGATTTAAATGGAAAATCAGAGACTTAATGCCGGTCAGGATTTAAAATAAGAGCTCTGAGTCACGATGTCCTTCTAAATATCAAAATTCATTAAACTCCGATCACCCACTCGTAAGTTATAAATACCTAATTTTTTCTAATTTTTCCTCTCCCTTTAGCCCCCCAGATGGTCGAATATGGAGAAACGACTTTATCAAGTCAATTTGTGCAGCTCCTTGACACGCCTACCAATTTTCATCGTCCTAGCACGTTCAGAAGCACCAAACTCGTCAAATCACTGAACCCCTCAACCCAGCTCCCCCAAAGAGAGCGAATCCGGTACGGTTACGTCAATCACGTATCAAGGACATTTGCTTATTCTATCCACCAAGCTTCATCCCAGTTCCTCCACTCCAAGTGTTTTCCAAGATTTCCCCCTCCAACTCCCCCCAATGTCAAAAGATCTGGTCGGGATTTGAAAGAAGCGCTCTGAGACATGAATTCCTTCTAAATGCCAAATTTCATTAAGATCCAATCAACTATTCGTAAGATAAAAATACCCCAATTTTCACGTTTTCCAAGAATTCCGGTTTCCCCCTCCAACTCCCCCCAATGTCACAGGATCTGGTCGGAATTTAAAATTAGAGCTTTAAAGTACATTACCCCCCCCCCCCAACTCCACCAAAGAGAGCAGATCCGGTCCGGTTATGTCAGTCACGTATCTTAGACAGGTTTTTATTCTTCCCATCCAGTTTCATCCTGATCTCTCCGCTTTAAGTATTATCTAAGATTTCCGGCCCCCCCCCCCGCCAACTACCCTCCCCCCCAATGACGCTGGATCCGGTTAAGATTTAAAATAAGAGATCTGAGTTACGAGGTCCTTCTGAATATGAAGTTTCATGAAGAATTAAATCCCTGTCGGGATTTAAAGTAAGAGCTCTGAGAAACGATATCTTACTAAATAACAAATTTCATTGAGATCCGATCACCCGTTCGTAAGTTAAAAATACCGCATTTTTTCTATTTTTCAGAATTAAACAACCCCCCCCTAACTACCCCAAAGAGAGCGGATCTGTTCCGGTTATGTCAATCATATATCTATCTATGACTTGTGCTTATTTTTCCCACTAAGTTTCATCCCGATCCCTCCACTCTAAATGTTTTCCAAGATTTTAGGTTCCCCAACCCCCCCCCCCCCCCAATATCACCAGATCCGGTCGGGATTTAAAATAACAGCTCTGAGACACGATATCTTTCCAAACATCAAATTTCATTAAGATCTGATCAACCGTTCGTAAGTTAAAAATACTTCATTTTTTCTATGTCTTCCAAATTAACGGGCCCCCCACTCCCCGCAGATGGTCAAATCTGGAAAACGACTATTTCTAATTTAATCTGGTCCGGTCACTGATACACCTGCCAAATTTCATCGTCCTAGCTTACCTAGAAGTGCGTAAAGTAGCAAAACCGGGACCGATAGACCGACAGAATTTGCGATTGCTATATGTCACTTGGTTAATACCAAGTGCCATAAAAATACATATGTATTATTTTAGGTGAGTTGAACAAAAGATAATGGCAAATTTAGACCCAATCTGGTCCTATCTATTGAGATTCAATTGCCGAAGATTGTCCTTTTTGGCAAACCGTCTAGGGCTAAATGGAAAGCAGGTCATCCGCCGTTGGGGTGGGAGAATGTCGTAAAGAAAGATTTAAGGGAAATGAGAGCTTCCTGGGAGGGTGTAAAGACGGAGGCTTTGAATAGATTAGGATGGAGAAGGAGCGTGCGTAGCAGAGTTGGCCTCAGGTGGCTTGGTGCTGCGGTGAGTTGTTAGTAGTAGCATTAGTACTAGCAAGCCGGTCCCCATAAGCTTCTCAAACCCGGTTTTTGTAGTTTAGACTGTCCGCTTCTGTGGCACTAGCTTGACGTTAAAATTAACGAGGACCATAGATCACTTATAAATGTTAGATTTCTACGATATATGTGAATGCAGTGCAGGCGCGTACGTAACTTTTTCCTCTTATTGAACTCAATTGAGCGCCAAAGTTCTATTTGTATTACGGCACTAGTGTGTTTAAATTCTATTAGAGGCATATTAAACCACCAGAGTAAATCAAAAGTCCAGCTTCCTTTATTCTGTGCATTGAATTACAAACCCAATCTAGATGGTGTCTTGCAGGGACGCCAGTTGAAGGAAAGGGTATTATCCGAGCCACATTATTGTCGCGCCCGTTTATAGGATAAAAAAAATCATGAATGATCTGTGTTCTTAGTTCATTTTAGCGTTACAATTGGGCTACAAAAGTGTCAAATTAGAATGGCAAGAACTTGGTCTGAAAAGCCTATTTTAATACACATTTTTCTCAACCATTTTCTACTGACACTCTAGGCCTAAACTCATTTTTTGGTTCATCAAAGTGCTAAGATGTTCTGATCAGATTATTGTTCATTGCATAAATTGCATTATCAAAATGCTAAGATCTCCCAGCTCATTGCGAAATAGACCATTGAAGAGAGGACTCTGCTGCTAACCTCATCTGAAAGTCCTTAAACTACTGATCAGATTATAGAATGAAGAAATACGTTTGCAAAAAAAACGGCTTATGAAGTAAGATCAGGGTCCTTAGATTTTCGTTAAGATCGTTTTCTGTCGAAAGATTTAAGATCTTAGCACATTCATTTGCAAAAAAACGGGGCTTGTGTCTCTATCTTTTGTCAGATTAACATACAAAGAAAACAACTGTTCTTTCAAGCTTCCATCTTTTCTGATTTCAAAAGAAACTGCGCCAAGTCTTCACAATGATCGTTGAATCGTAAATCTTGCTTGAAATTTGAACGTAGCCCAATTTACCAAACTGCGCATGGGATTTTACCGAGTTTACCATAACTGCGCATGTTTATTATTGGTATTGCAGTAGTGCTTAATTGATGTTTTGACAAGTGCGATTGCAGTCTGAATCGGACATAAGGATAAACCTTACATTATCAGTAGATTACTGAAAAACATGACTCATTTTAGGAAGAAAAAGGAGGACCATGGTCCCATATGCGCATCCGGTCATCTTCTTTTAACCAGTCATGAAAGGACATTCCTAGTCTTTATGTTTGTACGTATGGTTGGGATTGTTTTTACTTAATTATATACTAAATATAAGGCGAAACTTCCAAAAGTCCTTTTGTTCTACAGGAATCTTTGTATGAAATTAACTGGCATGACAACAATGGTGGCTTATGCAGACAAATTTCAATTTAGGCCTGAAATGTTTGGGAGAATAAAGCTAAATGGAAGCTGGGGAGAAGGGCTTTGGAAATACAACCCTTCCCCTTTAAAAGCTTATATTTTCTTATTCTTTCTAATGATAATTTTTCTCATCGATAGAAATAGTTCGAAAGCAGTTTCTGATTTTTATCTTTATAGAACATTGCTCCTAGCGTAAGTCACGAATTGTAAGCCCTATCAACACCAAATAACGTTTTATTTTCTGTTTCAGAACTGTTGACACTCAAACCGGTGAAGTAGTAACTGTTTTGGGTTTTGGTGAAAATTGTACCAGTGATTTTTATACGAAGAATTTATTGTCTTTTTTTGACATTTTGTCCCAGTGAAAAACCAGTGTGACATTTGTGTGTTTTTAGTGATTTACATCTGATAAGAAAATTTCAAGGAACTCATAATGTAAGTATGCTTTCTAATTTATATTTATAGAATACATTTCCTTTGCTTATCGAAATGCAAACTGAACCGAAAATAGAGAAATTTTAATATTTATCGCGTTTTAAAGCACTTTGGTTTCAAGTGTGTTCGACAAAAAAAAATTTTCGGGTTCTCTGTGTTCAACCCAGCGATAATTTTAAGCATTTTGTCTCACGGGTTCCAAGCGTGCTGGGCACGGGTTCTTCAAAATCAAAGTGAGCCAGTATGACATGGCGGAACGCGGGTTCTGAAAGACCCGAACACGGGTATTCAAAATGATAATCTGCACAACCCGGGACCAGCTCCTTATTGGATATGAGGTGGGTGGAATACAGGGCTATTATATACGTTTGGACGTCACAGTTACTCAAAGATTTAAAAACAAAACACACAAGATACAATATAATTAAAAATAGGGTAAGAAAGTTTTCATAAGATAGATGGCATCATTTTACATGACAATATAAAAGCCTTTTCTAAGTGTTTTTTTTTTTTTTGTAATTTGAAAACGAAGGTCCTGCCGAAGCCTTGCAATACTTTGTAGTTGGACTGTATTTCAAGTTCTAAGAAGCATAGCAAAAAGAAACGAAAAGAAAAGATTGAAAGAATTTCACTCTGAAGTTCTTTCAAACCTTTTTCTTTTGACAGATGCAAACTAATATCTTTCATTTCAACGTGGAAGTTTAAAGACAGGCGAACACTTCTTTATATTTCTCACCGCATTGTGGCCGTGGACAGTGGGTGTATCGTGCGACTTTAACATTGCATGATTGACTCAAACCTAAATACAGGCTAGCAAATTTAAATGGCAAATTATGATATGCTAAGAAAAGAACATGGTAATGAAAATTGGCATAAGTATCTAAATTAAAATTTATATTACTTATTTCCTGTCTCTTCTTAAGAAGTGACATTTTTACGTAGCATTCACTCCTGGCCACTATTTTAAAGTGAGGAGTCCATTCTTTTTATTTTGGTTGTTTTACCCAAAGAGTATTGGTTACTTTTAAGCGTAGGAATTGGCACTAATATCAACAAAAAAACTGTTCAAAGCATCTAGCATGTGGTGACACTTGACATTTTTTCAAGCCCGGTAATCATTTTTCTGTCAAGAACTGAAATCAGGTACTTATTTTCACCTTAATTTTACTAAATACACTAAATATATCAATTCTTATTATTACGTTGAAAAAAGCAGAGTTTACGAGCTGCTTGTGTATTACCCGAAAAGCGTTCTAAATCATATTAATATTTTCTGATATAAAATAAGATTGCGCAATTTATCCTTATCCAAGGGGCAGCAAATGAGACAAACCTTAAGGTAGATTTCTTTTTCTTCAAAACTTACACATCTTGTATATTTTATAGTATCAGATAATAAATTGAATATATACTTTGCATAATACAAAAATATGCATGTTGGCCTCATAAAAAATAAAATTCATGAAATCAACAGGCGTAACATTTCGCTGTATGTGCTCGAATAGTAAATGAAAAATGAATAATAGAGGCAGTCTGGTGCGTGCACCAGATAGCACCATACCTTATGAAAAGAGGGTTTATCTATCAAACCTCTTCCAACTCAAACTTTGATAAATAAATATTGATTCAGTATTTCAGTTATTGATAAACGATATTTCCAATTGACATACCCTGAATAAAATTTCAATGTAAATTACTGCATATGGATGTTTTTTCCAAATCTTGAAGTTTTGTAATCTAGAAAATTAAAACCAGAGCTCTGAGACATGTGCAAGTACCTTACACAAATTTTAATATAAACAATATTTACAGATCTTGAAATACTTAACACGTAAGACTGTTACCGTATTCCTTAAAAGTTCATTAACCTATGAGCAAGACCGTATCCAGGATTTTTGCTCGGAAAGGGTGAATTTTTGTTTATTTTTTCTAAGCTTTAAAAAGCGTAATTTTTTTTTATTCATTTTGGTTACAAAAATTTCAGTGGGAGGTCAAACATGGTACGGTCTTGCCTATGAGGTCTCATATTTTTTTTTGCATTAAAAAAGTTTCTCAGTGATTTGTGTTAACAAATAGAAGAAGATTTTGCCAAAATTATTGAAGTCAATATGTTGCGAACAGAATATCAATTGATAATTACAGATTGCAATTAATTTCCACATATTCAGAATATCAATATACTAGTAACTAATTATGTAGGCTTATTGATTACCAGAAATAAACCTCATAAATAAACTATACCATATAATTGCAGCTTAGCGTTCAGTGACTCCATCTTGACATTGAATTAATATTTTGATGCCTCTTAGCTAAAGAGTCATCTGGAAATAGACCAATTTTCGATAGCTGCTATTTAAGATTAGCATAGAAACCTTGTTAGGCTTCGTGGCTTTTTCTCTCATTGGTGCTCATTGTTTCAAACAAGAATTTTAGCCCTAGAAATATGAAGCAACCACTTTCATTCTCACTAATTATAAGGACTGCTTCAATAGGCTGCTTCTTTTCTTATTAAGGCCATTATCTCTTAAGCCAAATGATATAGCTATTAGTCAAAACTTTGAAAGATTTATTAATAACCTATTAATGTCAAGATAAAATTCATGTACCCCATAGGTTTTAAATTAGAGAACTATTTTAAATCTATGTCTCAAGCAGGGGCGTAAGCTGCTATGGGACAGGGGGGGGGGGCGGTAACTGATCCTAGACCCCATTCCCCCCGATCAATATTAGCGTCTTCAAAATCTTGTCCGAACTAAGATAGGCCTACATAATTCGAGCATCCACAGAAACAGATAAGTTTTCTTTAGTATCCTTTATCTTTGTTTTTATGCTACTATACGGCTCATTTCTTATTTTTCACTGTCATTTTCATATTACTAACTCGTGGATAAATCTTAACTTGAGGTCGGCTGATTTTACAGATAATGCTAACAATTTGTGAACTAAATTGTGAAAAAGAAGAAAAAAGACTAGTTCTCAATTCAAGTTGACCATATCAAAAATTTGTTTATATGCATTTTTGTTACGTTTTTACGAGTTAGGCAAAAATTTTGGGACGAGGATTGAAATCCCGTTACCCCTCACCCATCTGGATATGGATGTAAGGGGGGAGGATTGTTTTTTGAGGGGGAGGGGGGGTAAGGGGCTCACAAAAGGATTTTTTCGGGGGGGGGGGGGTACAAAGAAAACTTAAAAATGCATCAAAATTTGTTTATATTTATTTTCGTTACATTTTTACGAGTCAGACAAACATTTTTAGGGGGGTTCAAACCCTGTAACCTCCTCTCCCCCTGGATACAGTCTTGGGTCTAAATCTTCCAAAAGCAAATTTTTGTTCCTAAATGTCAAACTGTTTTTGGGAGTCGTTCAGATTTATCTTAAACCAGAAATATCCCATTATTCCTGCCCTATTTGCAGGTGTAACGTGAAAGGTATACCCTGCTCTAACTACTGGATGCTATAAACATTAGCTAACTTAACAAAGCAATACGCATACACATATACAAGGAAAACCTTAACAAGATGGATCAAACTTCGTCCGGTTGTTGTGCTTTGACACTAATTAGTTCCAATTAACAGGAAGACTATGATTTTCATCATCAAACAATACATTTGCTAATTCAGGCTGGATCGGCGAGAAAGAAGATGACCTTACTTTGTAAATAAGCTCGTGATGCTATTGTAACGCTTTTCAAGGCAATCAGATTGACTTGCTTTTGAATTGTAATTAATCAACAGGAAAAAAATGAAACATAAATTTTGAAATTAAACAGAACGCACAGAATGGCTTTGCTTGCTCATATTAGCTTTTGATTAAAAAAGGGAATTGAGCCTAAGAAATAGAAATTGTATTCGAAAAACAACATCACAATCATGATTGCAGCTGTAGATGCAACCTAGTAAAGGACGAATTTCGCACTTGGGATCTTTCTCTGTTGGTATCGATCCAGATCTTTCATTTCTGTTTACCTATAGTGGAATAGACCAACTGCCTCAATCTCAGAAGGAGGGGGGAGAGGAAAAGTTAATTCATTTCTATTTACCTATGGTGGCATAGACCAACAGCCACAATCTCAGAAGGAGGGGGGAGATAAAAAATTAAAAGATTTTACGGAAACTCGTCGTGTGTACGTTTTTTTGGGTTGTTAGACCTGGATGGAGGGAATACCGGCGTAGGCCCTCTGAACAACGCTCCTGAGTCTTTCCTAAATATTCATTTAGCTTTGTGCAGTGGTCATTTCTCTGTTTATGTCATTTCTAGAATTCTCGAAAGAGCCTAAAACTAATATTATAAAATTAATTAAATATAACAGAATTAATTGTACAATAAAACTAATAAAATCAATTTGCCTCGTTATTTACGGAAGAAGGGATTGAGACAATGAAATTGAAAAACTTTTGTTACAACCATTTATGTATCTAGGTTAGTAATGTATATTATTGTGAACTACTTTGAAGAAGGTATATTAGATAAACAAGCTATAAAAGATGCAATTGAGGTGGTCGAATCTGGGGTTATTGCTCATTTGACGGGTTACAGTTAATCCTGACTTCAAGGCACGGTAGCCAGTAGGATTTTCATCTTATTTTCCACTTAAGTTTAGTTTCATTAAAGCCATGTGTCAGATATGCCAGCCTAATGGATGCAATCTCAATCAAGAGTATGAACTTGCTTCTGAATTTGCTTTTTGATAAAGAGTTGGCCTTTTAAAGTTTGTTCAAACATGGTCAATTCGGCACACCATAGTTAACCCTAATTATAGACCAATAGAAGGAAATAGTAGTATGGCGTGCCAAACTTGGAGGGTAAAATATCTGGCGGGTTATCAGATTCGACTGCGATCTTCATTCGGTGCTAAGGGATGATCCTCAAAGACTAGTGTTTGAGTTAAGTCACATCTTTGCTTGGTGTAGGCTTCTTGAAAAAACTGCAAGTATTGGGTCCATGACTACTTGAAACGAAAATTGTGATAAAGGTTACGAATACAAAAGGGTGTTAGTCTACAGTTAGGCCCATACAAAAGGAAACAGTCTAAACTTTTGAAAACAGCTTAAAGGATCACTAAAATACTTAGTTGGGTCATTCCTGAAAGTGCTTCCTTATACTTTACCCCCACTCCCCTTAATTTGCAAATAACATATTTCCCATGTATTTTTCCGGTTCTTCGTTTCGTCGACGTTGCTTCTTTGACGTTAGATCTATTTGGCAAAAGAGTGACGTAATCAAGAAACGGAAAAAGACATGGGAAATGTTTAATTTGTGCTATATATTTACGCATTAGGGGAGGGGATAAATTAAAGTGAAGTGATTTTAAGAATGATACAAGCCAGTATTTCAGGATTTTTAAAAAGTCGTTTTCAAAATTTTATAGCGTCTCCTTTTGACTGGGCCTAATTGAAGACTAATACCTAAGAATCCTCATCTGAATCGATCTCAAAACCCCAGGAACAAACTGTTTGATTCGGTCTGCTGTTAAATTTACTAATAAACTAACAACAAACTATATCCCTGACTTATAGACAGACACACACGAGTAGAGAGAGGGGGGATGTGGGGAATTTTGCTTCCTCTAGGTTCCAGCCTGCAAAAAAATGCAACTAGAATTCAGTGATAATCAAGCCTGTACGTTGCTAATTTCATTTAAATTAAATGAAATTGGCAAGCCCGTTTCAAAGCTTTATCATTTCAAGTCAAGTTTCTGTCAAAAAATCCATGTTTTTAAATTTGCTTCCAAGTATGCAAAATCCTACCAGTTTTAGACATTTAGTGATTATGCATATTTCATTCAAAAGAATTTCTTGTCGGCTTGAGGGCAAAGTGCTGAAAACCGGCAATTTGTTTTATGATGATTAAAATGCCCATCCTTACTCCATTCATTTTTTTTATGCACAAATAGGGGTCAGTTCAGTCATCAAACCGGTTAGCTCTCCCAACTATATACATAGGCTATTTCCTGCCAATAAGTGAACGGCTGTTCTTTCTCAAGACGAAAACACGCTGTGTGACTTGGGTTGCAATGGGTACAGCATAGTTACAAGATTTTCTCTATACTTTCACAAATGTTAGAACTAGTTTTTTAGACTGTATCCGAGTTCTTTTCACTGACAAAACTAAAATCACTGACCGTATAGACGAATGGCTTTTGTAATCACCATTGGGATAAAATTATGCTACTAAGTAACATAAAACATCCTTCAAGTGTTATTGTGGTCTTGAAATCGACCCATTTTTCTTTTATTTTTTTGGGCGATAATAAAGCACGGCGAATAAAAAAGATAAAAAATATTTTAGGTTCATCTGATTCACAGAGTCATCTTCACTAATAATTTGACTAATTCTATAAATAACAAATAACAACAAAACTGTCTATGTTGATCACAAAATGTAATTTCAATTAGTTCAAAGTAGAATAAAATTATTGAGGCAATTTAATCCATATAATTCATTTTATTGATTCATTCAGTTATACAAGTAGTGTAAAGAATAATGCCTGTCGATTATATGTTGTATTAAATAAAATCACACCAAATTCAGATTTATTAGAAGTGGATAGGACCTGAACATTATATTTTGTAAAAAAAAGCAGGGGATGTTGAAGGGGCCACGACCCACTCACAACTTCGTATAATATAGGTCGAAAATACTTGTGTGATTCCTTTTCAAAAAAAATGCATACTTTTCGGTTTCAGTAGGCTTTTGATTTTCAGCTTGTTAATGGTTTTTACCTTATACGGCCGGAGTGGAAGAATGCTTAACCCTGAAAAACGCAGTTTTCGATGGTTTATCTGATATGTTGACTATGATAGCCATTTCAGCATTTGTGTGGAACAAATCCATATTTGCTCAACAGTCTTACTGAAAAAATAAAACTAGGAAAACTGTACAGAACGTTTTTTTTCTGTTACTAAGCCTTTTATAATATCGTTAATGCAGTGGATACAAAGACCCCGCCTCCCATGAGACTCGTTAGACAGATTTCCCTATGAAAGTTGTTAAAATACGGGCCTGAATGAACTTGATGTTGCACCTGTCTGCACATAAGTGATACAAACATTTTATGCTAGGGCTTCCGGTACTTGTCGGTTATTGGAAATGCATTCAAGAATTACGCTATGGTTACATCCCAGAAAATCGGCTTCATAGCTGCAGAAACAAGTGACGGCTGATACAGTGCATTGGACTTTGATAGAATGCGCAGGATATATATGTGCACACTAGGGAGGGGGAGGGGTTAGGTTATGTTATAGTGCCTTAGGTGTTCATAATCTTGTTTCTAAAGCATTATTTTATCCTCCTATTTTTATATAATTCATTAGGATTAACCTAACTTCACTTCTTGGGTATGTTTCCAATAAGCGACAAGAACAGGGATTTCAGTAGCAGACTAAGAGGCATGTCAAAACTCATCACTCTTAAACATCGTTTTTGTTATGCAGAGGGGGGGAAGGGGTATACAAAAACATTTTCAGGGGAATACAAAAAGCCTTTAAAAAGGGCCTCAAAAATTTGATTATATTCGTTTTTGTTATGTTTTTACGAGTCGGACAAACAATTCGAGGGGGTCAAACCCCCAATCTCCCCCTAGATACAGCCTTGCTGTACACGCATATTGATATCGTGTAAAGGCCCTAATTACCGAACGAAAGCGTGCCACTCCCCATGGAGTTTACCCCCCCCCAAAAAAAAATACCACCAACCATCCCTAACCCCTGGGAAATACCGCCTCAGAAAATATCCCCCCGAAGAAAATACTCCCCGTGAAAAATGAGACTTTTCGAATTCTAGAATTTCGTTTTTTTAGTTTCCGTTGGGGTAAGGAATTCGGTACTTGTGTATTATGCACCACTCACTCAAGTTTACGCTGTGTAAAACTCAAGAACATACCGGTTTCTTTTTTAGTTTATTTCAGCTTAGCGTGAGGCAAGACAAAGACAAGTGGCAGAATATATGGGAAATATATAGTTTGGGCTATATATTTGCTCATAGGGGGGGGGGGGGGTAAACGCCATCCACCACTAGAGAGATCCCTTCCGAATACATAGCTAAGTCAAACTCTTCCTATCTCCTTTTGAAGTATAAATCTAGTCTTTTTGAAATTCTGTCGAGCTGGACAATGTAGAAATGGAATCAGATGGAAATGAAAAAAAAAACAACCTGCAGTCAATCAGATGAATAAGATTATTTCTGGATTACCAAAGATCTACATATTAAATGAAAGAAAGGCTAATATATAGCTACCTCTTAAGCAGGCTACCAAATTAAGTAATAAATAAAGTGAAAGGGTCTATACCCTGTAGATGCTATCGCATACTTTTGCGGCTCCGCTATTCAAGCCTTTTTTGGAACCAAGAATGACACTAAAAACCACCTATGAACAAAGAACGAAGCTTTGTTCAAGTCTTGCTTTAGCCCCTATTATTTGGACTTGAATGTCGAAGCAACATATTTCTTGAAATTGCATATTACTATATTTTAACCAAAATACAGTTTCACAACCACATGTGTGAGAATTGTATCGGGAGGGGGCGATGAGTTTTTTTTTATTCCCAAAGCCGCGCAAGTTATTTAAAAAATTACTTATGAACAAAACACACCAGTAAAGGTTTAAAGACTGGAAATGTATTTATTAATTTTTTTTTTTTTCCCGTGAAATGTAAATCGAAATTTGATAAATCCAATCTTAAGGCAGCTTTGACATCGAGTTCCCTAATAAGCTTGAGATTTTTACAACCTGCCCCAAAAATTAGACTGTAGTTTGTAAACAATTTTGGCAGTCTATTTTTCATTTTGCTTTTGAATTTGTCCTCCGACAAATATCCACACAAGTGGCGGACTTAAAGATCCTGAAATGAATGCTGTTATGGGCCTGCTGTTATTGGAAACATAAAATTAAGATAAAACGCTTTTCGCTTAAAAAAATTAATATTTTTCTATAAATATTGTTTTGTTTTAAATTGGACCCCCTTAAGCCGCTATAAATTGCTGACTTCGTTCCTCATGGAAGTAATAAAGCTTGTTAACAATTATGTATTTGCTAAATACCATAATTTTCGAGGTAAATTGCCATAAATTCTATTTGAGGAAACCATCTTTTGTGTTTCAATTTTCAAATTGAGGTGTGTTCTGGAATACCAGGTAATAATAACAATAATACAAGATTAAATAAAAATATATACCATGTCTATCTAATTGTCAAAAATGGTGATTCTATATTCATTTTCACACACTTTAAAATATGATGACAGTTAATGTTTAAATTGTATGCCGAAAGGTAATATACCGACGACCAGCCAAGTATGATTAAACATTCCCTTTTCTGTTCTGTGAATGAAAATCATTGTGACAAAGCAACTTTTCAGGGCATTATTGCATATTAATGCTTTATTAAGATAGTAATACTAAATTAGACACCGTTTGGGATTTAAGTTTTTTGCTTAAATCGAAAAAATTCTATTATTGGAAAATGCTAATGAAACGTATTGTGTTTAGTTGAATATTTGAAACTGGTAATTGTGTATTATCCAGTACGCACTCCAGAAATGAAGCTATGTTAATCCTAATGAAATATACCAAAATATGATGAAAATACAATACTTTAATAAAAAAATTATGGAAACTACAACAAAGAATTATGGCAACCTAACCCAACCAAAATACCATCTCAATATATTAAATATATGATAAAAAATACCTAAAGCGTAGATTTAAACTGAGCCTAAACTAATTTTTTTCGAATACTGACAGGTATAAACCGGTTATTGTCTGATCTGCAGATCCAAATTCTCGAGTGTGTTCTGGATAATGTACACCTTGAAACTTTTATAATTGGAATTTGCCAGACTTCACTTTTTATAGTAAATGAATAGTTGAAATCTTATCACTATTCACTTGTGTCATAACGATATAATTATGTTATTAATATCCTTTATCCTTGGTACATCATAGTTTGGCATAAGTAACCGGTAATTAGAACAATTAGTTCCACTTTCTTATTCCTCACTTCTAAAAACGCCTTTTGAACAATTAAGTATTCGTGTGTTTTTCAATTCCAATAGTCCAACTCTCAACACATGGTAACATAACGCATGAAAATGTGGTGATACTCTCCGTTTATAAATTTAAAATCGCTGACTTCATTAAGCGTATTTAATTACGGAACACGTTTAATCAGTATGAAAAATGGAATTTTTTAATTTCCTGTGCAACATTAGAATATAATCGTATTATTGTCTTTCATTTAAATAATATTTTTGCGAAAACACGGCAAGTAAAATATTATTCGGACCGGGCTCTGAAATATTTCGAGCCCGTAATAAGTCTGTGGTCCAGGGTTTGTCTTGTTAATCAGGAAAAAATAGCCATTTAGCGTAAATAGACTAGACGGCCGGATCTTTACCGATACTTGGCCCATGAAGAAGGCGATAACTACAATCCCCACCCTTCGATGCTTTTAGAGAGATTGGAAATAACATGAAGCAGAGCACTATGGGAAGAGATAAGGCCGTATCTGGGAGGGAGGTACAGGATTTGACCCTTCCCCATGGAATTTTGTCCGACTCTTAAAAACGTAACAAAAGGGCATATAGAAAAATTGTGCAGCGTTTGTAAAGTTTTTTTTTTGCAAAACACCTTCTGAGAGCGATTCCCCCCCCCCAACACAACTTCTGGACACGCCCTTGGGAGGAGATAATTCTGCGAATAAAATTAACACAAATGCCTATTCAGAGAAATCCACATATCGTAAGCTTCTTTTAGGAATATACCCTAAATTTGATATCTCTCCGAAAGAGGGAAAGGGAAATTCGTTTAAAGTGCCTGGACACTAAATTTCATGGGAACAAAGGAGAAATCACTATTTAGGTATATGTGTAGCTTCTTTTCCCACAAGCTGAAAGTGAATAAGCTGAAAGTGAAGACGGAAATAGATTCATCGTTTGGGTTGAAATGTCTCGCATGGGTTTGTGCGAGTCTCGGGAGATCGAAACAGGGTTGAAACGCGTGCACATAAGTTTTTCTTCTAGTACACGACCGTCAAAACTAAGTTAGTTCCAGGTCTGCCGGTTTGTCGTGATTGTTTGGGATACACAAAAGGAATACATCACTTAAAAGGAAGTCAGTGTATGTTTTTTAAGCTTTGTTTCAGTTCGACTATCTTTTCAGCAGACCTTAGGAATTCTTCCAGCAAATACGCAAGAACCATTGAGGTCTAGTTTGGCAAAATTAAGTCTTTGAATTATCCATGTATACATTTTCAGTCGAATTGATCGGGCTAGTTAGAGACACTTCTTACATGTGTTTTTTTCGCGTTCTAAATAACAGCAGATTAATTAAAAAATTGATAGTTATTTTCAACTAAAAATAGAGGTCTAGTTTGGTAAAATTAAGCCTTTGACTTATCCACATATAAATTTTCAGTCGAATCGATTGATCTACTTAGAGCCACTTTTCACATGTGTTTTTTTCATGTTCTAAATGATAACAGATGAGTTAAAAAAATTGCTGGCTATTTTTCAACTAAAAATAGTTTCTTATTCCCTTTAATTGTTAATAAAAATAGCACTAAACTTAGGTTTCGTCTTAAATAATGCATACAAAATTACTTTTGCTGCTTCAGACAGTTGTTTCGAAGAAATATCTTAGCCTGTCTTGCGAATAAAAATCCTTGCAAAATTCAGTGGCCAGTTCTCATTCATCTTATTGTTTAACTATGTAAACACGTTTTGACATCACTATAAAATGTTTTCTAGTAGCTTCTAACTGCTGCCTAAATTTAGCTTCTGCGTGCAAAATAAATATAAAGCAATTAGAATCTGAGGTTTATGATGCATAGAAGATGACGGCACATGTTTCTAAGACGTCATCTTTAGATACGGCTGGGTTGATAATCAAATCTGGTAGCTAGAATTCAAAACTTCGAACCATAAATTTTTATTTTGAATTTATATTTATCTAATCGCACACACATCTAATCGGCACAGGGTAGAACATACCGGTCCATCTGGACAAGTCAATCAACCTTTTAATATTGTAAATTAAGCCGGCTATCTAGCTCTAGGGGCCGTCTTCATTGAGAAGATTTTACCGACCTGAAAAAAAACGCCCATTCACGAGCATGTTAGGGAAGTTAGCAACTAAAAATTGGTGGCGTCTGGTAGGGTTCATTGCCAGTTCCCAGTTCCGAGCATTTTAAATATGCGTATGAGGTGGTGGGCAGGGCCAAGTGCATGACATAGGAGTGTAAACCTTGGGGGTCATATATATTCGAACATAAATGGCGTCTCAATTCTTTCTGATCTCCCACCTTTATTTCTGAGCGATTAAATTGCTTTGCATTTAATATCAGGATTCAGCTGGACAAGTCTCCAGTTTAATTGGTTGCATTTGCAGTATCAGTGTTGCCGTTAATTTAAGGCAATATTTAAGGTTTATTTTCGCTAAATATGTATCTGATTATTTGATAATTCATGCGCACTGTCATTTTCTGAATCAAAATCATTAAGTAGTCACATTTATCAGACAACTTTACGTCTCTCAGATAGATCTATCTGATAAACAGATTAAGTGGTAAAACTTTCATGAGACAGCTGTTGCTTTTATTCAGTTTTAACTTTATTCATACTTTATGTTGAATGTCTACTTTTTAAAAGTTTTACGTCATTACTTGGCTAGAATTAAGGAGAACACACTATTTGATAAAACTTTTCATGCCATTTTCGAATATACTAATCGCTACCGGTGCAATCATCCCCACCCCTAATAGACAAATATGTAGTTTCAAATTAACACATATGGTGCTTTCAGTAGCGCGTATATGTTCTTATCAATTTAATGGCAGACGCTAAGCAAGCGCCTCCCCGGGAAGAAGAGTCGCGCTATTCAAAATACAATGAATGTATATAATTTTGGTTATATGTTTGTCCATTAGAGGAGGGTGGGGTATTGATTCAGGATCAATAAAAAGACGCATTGAGTGAGTGATGTGTAATGTAAAGCATTCTAAAGCTTCCATATGAATAATGTGTTCAAAAAAAACTTAGCTCCGAGCCCGTTTAGCGACCTCTACAGAATTATATGTTTAGCTTATAAATGAAAAGATAATGCACTACTACATTTGTGCAATTTAGAGAAAATTGGAGTTTAGAACACTAAGAGCCGTGTTTCATTGCTTTGCAACTTACATCAACTTTAAATTCAATGTGAAAAGGAAATTTTTCTGATAAGAAAAAAAGGTAAATTCTAGTTCATTGACTTCTTGCTATCTCAGAAAGGGTTTAGGTTAGGAAAATGAAACTTTCAGGGATGAATCTACAGACTAAAGTATGTCCCAGAAAGGTATTTTGAAGCAACTACCTCCACTCCTTCTCCCTCTAGAGGGCCCTGACCTTTGATGACCTTTAAAAATATGTTTGTTCTAAAAGTGAAACCTTGCGAAATAGATATTCTGCTTATTTGAAGTACAAGAAAATTGTTTTCAGCTTCATAACTTTGCTCAATTCCATTTTATAAGGTTTTAAAGATATGCAAATACATTTCCCAAATTCTGAAAGAAAAACTTGGATATGGCTCAAAATTCTACTCAAATAACAGGAATTGCATTTTCAGAACTAAAGGCAGAGAAAAGGCAACTATTAACTGAAAATTAAGGTAAAATGTTGTTTTGTCAAAATTTCAATAGGTATAGACCTGTCATGTAGACAAATTTAGGGGCCCTCTAGAGGGAGAAGGAGTGGTGGTGGGTACTCTAAAATACCTTGCCGGGACATACTTTATCCTGTAGACCCATCCCTGAAAGTTTCATTTTCCTAACCTAAACCCTTTCCGAGATAGGAAGAAGTCAATTAACTAGAATTTTACCAAAAAAAAAAAACATCAAATTCGCTGTAACTATTTTAGCTATTTCCCACGAGATTCATATTTCACTAGTTGGCGAGTAAGTGGTCTTATTTTGAAATTTCACAACGCATTTCTTGGATAATATTCCTGTTTTTTCTTCAACTCCTTTTTTTTTTATCAACATTGAATCTCCTATTTTGTATAGCATTCTCTTCAAAACACCAGTTTCGATTTTAACAATTTATCTATATTCTCACTGAATTTTTTTCTTAGCATTTTAGAGTGCAAAGACATTGATGCCACACTAGGGACAGGGGCATCGTTTTCACTGTGAGGGGCAAGAGGGGCAGTTTGCCACCATTAATTTCGGAAAAAAACTATTACATAGCCTATGCCCCTTGACTATCCGGATATGGACCCCTCTTACCCCCCAATAAAAATGGTTGATCTACGCCCCTGACTAGAGGCACAAGCAAAAGTATACTGATGTAATTATTCCGCCTTTAACTACTGCCTCAACTGCTTTACCAATCGATTCACTAGAGGTAAAAACTGTAAACACTATTTTCAACTCAAACTGAAAGTCAAAAAGGAAATGTGTGAAATGCAAAATGAAATGGGAGGGCTGAGTGTAGGCTGATTTACTATAGGAATTGAATGATACCGAGATTTAGCTAGCGCTTATTTGAGCCAATCAGATTTTCCATAAAATTATTTTATTGGTTGAAAGGTTTCATGAGAAGCAATGACTGGCTCAAATGAGCACTTGCTAAATCACCGGTATAGCAGGGGTAATTTCACTATCATTTCAGAGCGCCTATCTAATAGGAGTAATTTGCCAGATGTTTGAGAACCTCGCTCTTTACGCTGAAGTCTTTTTATAGAATTTAAAAACAAATATTATCAATATAATTAAACGGCCACTGTGTTTCAGGAATCTTTCTAAAGAATCAGGACAAAAGTCAAAGCTTTAGCGTAAAGAGCAAGGTCTCGTGGAAGGGGACACTCCTCATATACGTAATAATTTCTGTTCGTTTTAAGTTTTGAAGTCGCTCCTTACTTTCAGTTGAAATAACTTATTTTTTTTATATTTAATTTCTGCTATTTTTAAATAGTATCGGGAAATCCATCTTTCTTTCCATCAATAATTCCGGTACTTGTGTATTATACGGCACTCACTCAAGTTTACGATATGTAAAACTCGAGAACAAACCGGTTTCTTTGTTAGTTTGTTCGTTACTTTAGAAACAAATTTGGGCTATATATTTGCACATTAGGGGGTTGGGTAAAGTATAGTGGGTCTGTATGCAAGATGTGTTAAGTACGATTATGCTGCACATTATGAAGTAAGAATTGTCACTGCAGCGTAAACTTGAGTGAGTGGCGTATAATACACAAGTACCAAAATTCCTTCCCCCTACGGAAAATAAAAAGAACTAAACTCAAATAAAATTCTCAAATTGTAAAGCCTTATTTTCAACGGGAGAGGGGGCACTTACCGCGGGGCTGTATTTTACATGGGGAGTATTTTTCATGGAGGGGGGGTATTTTCCACAGTGGTTATTTTCTGGGGAGGTCTTTTGCTTGGGGAGGGGGATAGTTTTCCTTGGAGGAAGGGGGGAACAAATGACGGCCACCTTTTTTCATAATCCATTTTACACGATCTGTAACGTTTTTAAAAATGCTTTTTCGTTAGTTAGAATCCGATTTTGTATCACTTGGCTATAGTATTGGTTAACATTAAGAGTGCTTTTAAAGTGGATTTCACTTTTTATAATTAAGATGTTGGTTTGTAACTGAAATTTTGGACAAAATTAGAACATTCAAATTTTTCGAACAACAATAGTTTTTTTTTACAATAAATGATTAACAAAAATGTTGCAACATAATTTTTTGCTGAATAGGCAGATGGATCGTTGTTAATGGGCAAACATTACCCCTCATAACCCTTGGAGAAAGGTTTTTAAGTCATGAAGCTTGATCATTGTTTACGTATACGGGCATTGTTAAGTATATGGGCATTTTTACGGGGGGGGGGGTGAACTTTTAGCTATGGGGATCTTCCATACGAAGAATCCTTCGTGGAGAGGGAGGTTTATAGGGGCTGAACTTTCTAGGGGAAATTTTACACCTCGTGGAATTTGCTAGAATTCTTGTACGAAATTATTTTTATTTGTCGTACCGATCAATTTTAGATGTGGAGATGTGGAGAGGAATCATCCAGGGAAGTTTTTTCTAGGTTTGAATTGCATAGTGTCTTTCTGTATGTGGAGGGGGCGGAGATTTTTCATGGGATATACTTTCCAGAGGGAAGTTTCTGCGGGAGCAACTTTCATCCTGGGGATGGAGGGGGGTTGCTCTTTGCTGGAAGACCTCCACGGAAGAGGGAATTACCAGCATTATTTTTAAAACAATGAGAAATTAAAATTTGTTTCAAATAAAAGTGCGTTAATAAATAACCGATTAAACTTTAAACAACCAAAAATTATCATGAGTATGGCTGATGACCCTCAAACCTCAAGACCTGAACATAGTTTGCACTTTACTGGAAACAAAATACATTTTTAAATGTTTTCAATTTTTTTTACTTAAAATAAAAAAAAAGTAATATTAAGACTTTAAGGACTAAATACAGGAATATGTTAATTAAACCTACAATCCATGATTTTTTTTCAATAAAGTGCAAAATGATTTTTCGCCTATATTTTTGTACTTCTTTTTTTTTTAATTTGGCACCCACTACTGCCAAAAATCGCAAAAGTTCATATGGAAGTCCTTCAAAAAAAATGGATTTACTATATTTTCTAGTTTTTAAGATACCTATGGTGTGTAAATTCCACGTTTTCATTTTCCTTACATATTTTCAACTAAACTAAAAAATAAAATAAAACACAACTCAAATAAAATTCTCAAATTAGAGAACCCTATTTTCTAAAAACAGGGGGGGGGGTCAGGCAGTATCTTCCACTGGGGTATTTCCATGGGGGGGGGGTAAACACCTAGAACTCAGCCGTTATTCATATCAATTTTCATTCATCCTCTAGAGCACCCTTTAATTTTTTCGTTTTACATTTCAATACAACAAAAGTAGTAAAATTTCGATAACTACAAAATCAATACAACCAGTACAACCGTTACAAACCAATACAACCAGATTTTTTCCTCAGCTTGTTACCGCAATAAATCAATGAATAATGTTTCAAAATTATTAATATGCTTTCCAGATCCCTTCACCCTTTGGGCTTAGAATTACGGACAGGGTGCTTTGTTCAAGAAAGCTTCTACCCGATTTTGCCAGCACACTCCGATTTAAAATACCCCCGCAATTTCTATAGATACTATTTTGATTTGGGTAACAAATCTTTCTTTCCCTTAAAAATTGAAGTTTGTATTCGGGGCCCCAAGCGACCCTGAGTTCTCTCATTTTTCCTTACAACTGCGAAAAAATCAGGTTTGAAAATTTTGTTGAACAGCGTCATCTAAAAAGAATTATTTTGACCGCAAATAGATGCCACTAAATGCTCAATTTAATTTTTTTATTCGGATCCAGCTTTAGAGGGAAAAGAAGTATATTTGATAATTTACTGACGTACAGAAATTAAATTGAAACATTGCAGCTAGTATATGCTAAAACATATTATTACGTTATGAGGACTCCTATTTTTATCATGTCAAATTGCTTTAGTGCTTCTTTTTCTTCGTTTTCTTCTGGTTACAGTTTGCAAACTAGGTTAATATGTAGGAGCACTAATAGGGCCAAGCTCTGACAAAGGCTTTGATATTCGCAAAAAAAGCTGTAAAAAATTTACATTTTTAATAGGCAACAATTGTAGATTCTTTTATATAGCAATGAATTTCGAAAATACGAAAATATTAGATGGCAGATATTTAGCTAAGTGATTCACTAGCTTAGGCTATTTCAATGATATTTCTTGGTTTAGTCAGGGGCTATTTTTTCTTTTTAGCTACAAATTAAGTTTCAACTTTTTTCTGGAAACAGTAATTTTATATTGCTAATGCACTCATTAGTGGGACTCCAGCCTATTCTGTTTCATTGGCAGCCTACTTAATAGGAATACTTTTTCTTTATTTCACAACTACCAGTGCGAAGTAGCCAGCTTTCAGTGGTGTTGTTGGGTGGGGCAGCTGTCCCCTCACCCAATAATTTGGAGAAAAAATTGTTATATAACCCATTCCCCTTAACTCTCCGGATGTAGACCCCTCGTGCCCCCCATCCCCAAATAAAAACGCTGGAGCTACGCCCCTGGCAGTTATTACTGTAAAATTATCTCCTTTTTAGCCAGACACGCAAAAGGGGACCCACAAAAGGCGTATAGCCTTTCCATTTTTATGGGGGACAAGAAGCTTTTGTTTTTTCCTCTGGAAAGAAATTAATTGGCTTGGGGCTTGCATGCGTCCTGATAGGAGGTGAGCCTTGCTCCCCCCCCCCAAATTTTTCGTCTTTTCATAATTCCCTATAAGTTTCGTTAAACCTGTAGGTTCCTTGTCTTTGGTCAAATTTTTCTCTGCTCCCTCAAAATAGGTTATTATTTCTCTGCTTTGGCTTCTATCTGTTTCTTATGAAATAACGCATGCCAGCTTAGGGTGTAATTCGTTGGTGATGGCGATGAAAAGGGTGATTAATAGATCTGGATTCAGGTTTGTGTTCCAAAGGCTTATTTAAGCCTCTGTTTTGACAGGGGTACAAGAATGAAAAAGGGCCATTGGTTGGAATAAGGAAGCTTTAGCAAAAGTTTGTATTTGTGCGTAATTTTTCGAATTTTGGGCTAGAAGAGTGGCTGCATATATTTTATGGGGGTAAATCTGCGAACAAATGGTGGGGTATGTGGGTTTGAATTTGTCAGCAGAAAAGTGCCTTATTTCCTGAATGTTACTAATATTGAGCTTTTGGATGTTTTTGCCCTTGCAGGGGGCAGATTTTAACCCCCTCTCCCGAGGGTGTCCATGCAACTTATTTCTGGCTACTAGTGGTAGGTGAATACAGGAATGAGAATAAGGTTAATAGTAATGTAATAGTACCTGATAAAATGAAAGGTGTACTTTCTGTGACGAGCTTTCATTTCAACTCTTTATTTTGTACCCGTGATGTAATGACATACAGGGTCGTAGTTCCAGCATTTTTATCTGGGGGCAAGAGGCGTCTACATCCAGAGAGTCAATGGACATGGGCCATATAATAATTTCTTCCAAATTATCGGAGGGACAACTGCCCCCTTGATCCCTCCGAAACGACGCGATTGTTTTTAGAGATGAAAATTAATGACTGGCTGAGAGCTACGGTCAATTTCTGAATTAAATTGGTAGATTTAGCTCCTGCACAAAATTTTACATTTCGTGCATCATGAATACAATCTTATCTAACAATTACTTTCAATTAAGCAGACAGATTCAATGCAAATTGTATATACTTAGTTTGTGTTTAGCTCACCGTATTTCCTTGTCGGAAATGGGAAATTCTTATCTCTAAACCGCAAAATTTCTTATTTTTCCAGGAGTCCAACAGTTTTAGTTGAGTCTGGAGACTACGACGGGATTGTTTTGCCGTCCATTGACGACTTATCTGACAAGGCGATAAGCTCAACCGTTTCCGAAGTTTCTGTGTCAGATCCATCAGTATCCGAGCCAGATTCGGATATGGCCATCGTCGATGCTGTATATGTTCGAAATGCAGTCAAAAGCTATGGAGTTGGAAAGAAGAGAAGTCACGTTCTCAAGTCCCTTGACATGACACTTAGAAAGGGAACCATGTAAGTATTCCTTTTATGTACATGATACTAAAATCTTAAAACGTAAGTACTTTTAGATGCTACACTCAAGGCCTTATCCAAGAAGGGGGATTAAAGGGGTTAACTGACTCGTAAAAACGTAGTAAAATGGATATAAGCAAATTTTTATGCGTGTTTTATGTGTACCCCCCGTCCGAAAAATCCTTGTGTAGTACGCCCCCCCCCTCCCCCGAAAAAAATACTGGATACGGCCTTGGCTACACCGCCTTTCCATAATCAATTTAAAAACAATTGGCCAAACAACGGGATGTTGTCATTTACTACAGTAAAACACTACAAAGCAGATGTCCAAACAACCGATTTTTGAAATTGTACCTTCCCAAGAAACAAGGTCCTGCACACGAAGGTGTTCAAAAATTATTTAAAAATCAAATCGAATTGTTATTTTTCTGGCTTTATTTTTTTTCCATTCAAGTCACTCTTGACGAACATTATCATTAAGACGCCTGAAAATAAAATTTATGTGTATGTTTACTCTTGATAATATATTGTTAAATATTCACTTTTATGTTCTAACAGACATCCTCTCTTAATACGTGTAAAGGGGCAAGAACTATCCCCCGCTAAAACCTCCATATTTATAAGATGGCTAGGCCACATTTTACGGCTGAATGAAGACATATTGCGAAAGTTTATGCTTTTTGCCAACCATCTGGGGCCCAAGAAGGTATTCAGGGGGAGGCATAGTGGATTTGACCTCCCTCCCGAAATTTTTGCCCGACTCGCAAAAACGCCACAAAAATGAATAGAAACAAGTTTTATGTACGTTCTTTGAAGTTTTTGTGCCCCCCCTCCCGCAAAAGAATCCCGGATGCGGCCCTTCCCGGAACAAGCAAAAATAGGGCATCCTGAGTGGGGTGGGAAGAGGTCATAACGAGGGATTTGAAGGACATTGGAATTTCATGGGAGAGGGTTAAGATTGAAGTGTTAAATAGACTGGGTGGAAAAGAAGGGTGCGCAGCTGTTTGCCTCAGATGGCTACGTGCTGCACTGAGTCGTTAATTTTACTTTATAATATCTTGCTGTTTATGTTTGTCGTAACTTGTTTTTTTAACTATATTTTTTTTAGCTTTGTAATTAAATTTGATTTGTTAATACAATTGTTGAAGTAGTTTCCAACTTATATTGAACGTTAGAATATTTTGTTAATTTAGTTTTTCAAATATGATAAATTGACTCTGCTGATAAGGTTTACGATAGAAATTCCGAGTACGCCCATTAAAAACATTCAAATTATCTGTTTTTTATTGCTTTACCCGCTGTGTGCCTACCACCCAGATACTAGGCCGACTTCCTTTTTAAGACTTCTAAATATAACTCCAAGTGAAGATTTTTTTAACCGGTAATTATTCATATTGGGGTATCCTGTCTTATCGGTCGTTGACTAAGTTCTCGACAACTACGAGTACAACCGCTAAATAGGCTTTGGAGGTTATTGCTTGATGGGTTTGGATAATTATTAATTAACAATTTCCTATGGTATAGTACTACCTTGTATACGGTCTGTTTTATGTCCGTGAATGGGAAGATATTTTAAATGATGTGGTACCATCTTGAAATTGTAATATTCTATGCATGTAAGCTCAGCGAACTATAAAGAAGAACAAATTGGATAAAGTTAAGAAACCAAAAAATATATACGCATAGGTTAACAAAGCTGTGCTGAACTGATATAGAGGAATGTACCCTAAGGGTTTTAACTGGAACTATTCCACTCTTTGACCCAATTCCAAATGGTTACCTGGAAAAATCTGAGGGGAAAACACAGGGAGCGCTGGATGATTTTCCTCTAACAGGCTGAAGGCAGAGGATCAGGAGATCGGTACCTGCAATACATGGACTATTGTCCGCTTGCAAAAAGTTTTTAAAAGCGAATTTTCTCAAAGCTCGTTTCTACTTTTTTTTGCTTATGGGAACTGAGAGAGGGAGCCTTCTAGAGGAGGATTTTAAATATTGAATCAAGGGTTTTTGACTACGGAGATTTCTGAAAAACTTTATTTATGCTTCCCAACCTTTTCGCTTCAGAGATGACACAATAAGTCCCATTCGTGGTGTCATGTGGCGCTTTATGTTGGCATTGTCAAGATAAATTTGTAAAAAAAAACACTTAGGCTAAATGTAGGCATTAGCTCTCTAATGGAAGTAATTGTATTATTTTAGATAGAGCATTTAGGCGCTAAGTTAAATTTTTTTTTATGCACTACAATTTCTTTAAAGCCCGTTCCAAAATGTTTCATTGCTAAGGGGACTAGAAGTGGGGTTATTTAAGAGGCAGACTGTAAACATTCGGTTAAAGGTTTTCGACTTTGGAGATTTCAATGGTGCACTATTAGTGCTTGCAAGCCTTTCCTCTCCATAAACCTGACAAAAAGTCCCATTTTCCATGCCAGGTTTACAAAAAAGGCGTTTTCAAGAAAAATTAAAAAAAAGCTTGTAGATGTAAACATCAACTTCCTCAGTGAGCTCTTAAACGGCTCTCAACGATGTTTCTGTTCCCCTCTAGTTCTAGAGAAATAAAAAAGAAAAAAGGAGATATCAGCGTTTAAAGTTCTTTTTCAAAATATCTGGAAAATTGATTTCGTAATTAACTTTTACTTTTAAGATAAACATAAACAATGCTAATTTTTCCTGCATCAAATTTAATGATTTTTTTTATTTATTAGAAAAGAAAATAATGAAAATTATCAGTAGTAAAGATTAATGAAAATAAAAGAATTGGAAACACGTTCTGAATCTCTTTCAAAATTCAGCAACGCCTTTTTAAATTTTCACTACTTTGTTATTTGAAATGTTCTGCAACAATTTGAATTCAAATTATTTCTGCAAACAATTTGAAGTTTTTCTTTTCATACATTTGGTGAAGAATACACTAACATTTAATAGCTTGCACCAAGGAGGCTGTGTAAGTTTGGATCAGTTTCAAACAATACCAATAATATTTAGAACACGAGGTTTCATTCAAGTTTCAAAAAACTGTTTTTAAGAATCCTGCTTTTTCGGAAATTAAACTTCTGTATATCCAACGGTCTTTGGAAAATATGAAACAAGCCTGGCTGAGCTCTTCTATGAAAAGCTGTGAAATTATTGGAAAATTACTGCAGATTCCGAGAGAGAACATCAGAAATTATTTTACAGAATAACGCAACCAGATTCGAATGTTGTATTTAGCAAAGGTAGATTAGACGTTTGGCTGTACGTTCCTTGGTTTCTTATAATTAAGAAATATTTACTTCAGATTGAGCTTGATTATTAAATCGCATGTATCTTTTGGTAGCTAATAACAAATTTTTTGATTTTTTTTTCTAGTTTGGGTTTCAAGACGTAGTTACTGTGAGACTAAAGCTGAATTCACACACATGCCAAGCTAGACGTCAACCTCTAGATAAAATCATTTTCAACGAACCAAAACTTTTTCCCTTTTTTATAAGCTGTACTGATTGGTCCAAATGATACAGTTTAAACACAGATCTTTTTTTCTAAACACAAATGACAACGGGACTTAACCTAGCGCTATTTTGGGGATCCATTGATGCCAAAGCCGTTCACAATAAATTTTGCAAGTGTCCAGAACTGGATCGAGTCAAAACTGGAGTTCAATGGATTTCAATAGACTGGAGTGTCAGAATTTGGCCTTATCCTGAAAGAGAAACCTTAAACTTTATCCAGATAGAGAAAATATTGTAAACAGTAAATAATAGCTCAAGAAGATTTACACAGGAGAAATAAGGAGTGTATGAGATCTGGGATAAAGACGAATACCTGGGATAATTATTGTACAAGCGGATTTCAGTGTTCTTACTATCCGTTGCAAATGGTAAAATCTGATTACTAGCATCAGTTAATATCAGATTTTGGGACTGAATTTCGGTATTAGTAAAATCTCATTCTGAATGAGATCCACAATAAGATCAATGAGATCTTATCTTTTAATGCAGATCCTTGCTATAAAGGTCTGAGTGCTGATTAAATATCTTCAATGGTTTCTACGTTCGGTACAACTCATTAAAGGAACGTTTTCTTCGGCCAAGTATAATTTAAATAAATGAAAAATGGTTCTTTTTTTAGATATGGCCTGCTAGGTGCCAGTGGCTGTGGCAAGACTACACTTCTTAGCTGTATTGTAGGGCGTCGCCGCTTAGATAGTGGTGAGATCCTAGTGTTCGGTGGTGAGCCAGGAACTAAGCAGAGTGGTATTCCAGGCAGAAGAGTTGGGTACATGCCCCAGGTAAGAAACTCATAATAAGTAACTGTACACAACCCCATAGTTCAGAAAAACAGAATTAGGGGAACATTGAATAATAATTCGTGAAATAATGGGTGAGGGGAGAGAGACGTCGCTCAAAATCCTCCTTTTTTCGGAATCATCCTTTAAGCCTTTTTTTCTAATGTCGGCTTCAGTATTGCCTCAAGGAGTTTCCTACTGTTTTCCTAGTAGCAAAACAATCTACTTCCTTAATGTATAAGTAAGACACTCAAAACTAAAAGTATGATCCGTTACTTCATAAAAAAATCGAGGTTGGCCTAAGCTGTGCCTGTAACGGAATTTGCTTATAATAAGGATAAAGGTCCTCCAGAGCCATTGCTGGCGCATAGGGCGTCGAATCGACGTTTCAGTTGCTGGGTGTTTTTTACAGGGACAAGTAGCAAGGTTGTCGCCCAACCTTGCTGCGGCGGGGATCGAACCCTGGGCCCCGTATTGCCAAGCAGAGCACCAATCCACTGTGCTACAACAGGTTAATTTGCTTATAGAGCTCTCTAAATATATTTCATCTTCATCATCATCTCTAATTCTCATTTAAGTTATTTTTTGTATTGGTTTAAAGAATCTTGGAAAAAAGATTGTTGTAGCCTACCCTAAAAGCAATGACAAATAAAATGAACAACTTAAGTCTCTGTCAAATTGTCACATTTCTGAACGAACAGCTTTGAAAAGACATTGCGTAATATTTTGTGAGACGTATTATTTGCCACACCAGTGTTTATTACCTGCCATATTACCAAAAATTGTGTTGCCACGCTCCTTTCTGGCTACTTACAATATTCCTGTTAGGATTTTTTTTTAGATAATGCCATGTTAGCTCATAGCTATCCTCAAGCATGGGCTTGACGGCATTCTGTAACAGAAACTTCCTTTTTTCATCGCTACCTCGGGTGTTTTAAGGTTCATTGAATATTTCCGCATCACAAAGTAGTTTTAGTAATGGAACTGTCTACCTAAGAAGTGCAGGTATATCATGAACTAAATAAATGCTTGCCGAATAAGAATAGATTACAAATGTGCCCGCATAAATTTTGTTTATGGGGAATGAACCTTCAACTGCTTTGAGGAGGAAGGCAAAGGATTGAAACAACTCCTCCTTTTAGAGAGGCTGATTCTTCTTTTCTCTGGGAGGGGAATTTAATCTACTTCGAACATGTTAGTAGCTGAACTTTAGGGATTGTGTAGAAACCATTTAATCTCTCTGCTTGGTGTCCTATCCCCCTAAAAAGTGGTCGGAGGGGATTCTCCCCCCCCAAAGGTTTTTGGTAGGGGTTTCTGTCCCGCACTCACAAATTGTTTTTAGGCTTGAGTCCCCGGATTTTGTGAACTTTTATCCCCTCCCCCTCCCAAGAAAAAAAGAGAACTGAGCTTTGTTCATCTATTGAACCATTATAGGAATTGGAATTTCCGTGATACAACTTCATGAGTCCACCATGATCTTTTACCCTTGCTTAGTCTTTCATTATTGAGTAGGCTCATTAGTAGAAACTAACTTTCGGAAGTTGTGAAGTTCAGGAAAACTAACTTTCGAAGGACTTTTAAATTAAAGCGAATAAAATCTAGTCAGTAGCCTACTTTTGGGTATAATTGTAACAGACGAGCAAAAAGTTCAAGAGAAATTCACCATGATAGGTAGGGAAACTTTACTTTCTGGTAAAAGGTGAGAATAAGCAAACAAAAGAAAATCTGGCATATTTGGTTTGACCAAAGGAAATAATGGATACTTTTGGAAATAGTATCAGCAGTGGTTTCAGGCCTTCAGCTAGTGCTGAAATATCGTAGCCAGTAAATAGATTATAACTTGGCTTCTCACTGAAATATCAGACCGTTTTTCGTCAACCAAATTTATAGATCCTGTCCATGATTTAAACGCGTTTTAAGAGCTTAATTTTTGGCTGTTTTTGGCGATCTTAGGCGTCAGAGAGGTCACCGCGGAGTGTAAAATGATAAATTTGGAAATGAAAGGCAGAACTTGGCAGGTTGAACAGAAACGAAAACGGGTCTGGTGGGTTTCAGTTATGTAAGAGTTACCTAAGATTGTAAAAAAAGGGACTTGATATTCTTCATTACTGAGTAGGGGTGCATGTGCAAGCTTTTTTGGGAAGGGGAGGCAACCTCGAAATAAAAACATTAAGACTTGCTAAATTACAGAAAAAAATATAGGAAAAGTTGTAAATATACCGATGTTTTTTAAGAACAGGAACTGGAAAGATTTGCCTCCCCCCCCTGTCGTACTCCCTGACTGAGCCTTCTACTTAGAATAGTTCTGGTAGTACGCTGACCGTTCTGGCCAGCAGAAAAGTTGGAAACAGTAAACTGTATTATGCTATTCCATTGAAAAGGAGGCTGCTATGGTGAGCAAATCAACGGTCGGGTTTTGGTCTCTGGCCTAGGATCGGGAGTCATGGAAGACATTAATACCTTATGCACCTCAAGGCATGGGAAACCTAATTTTTGTAAGTAAGCCTGGTAGTGAGTGCTACAAGAATTCATATTAGTTTACGATTATTAGTAAATCCTATTGGGAATTCCAACAAATTTCCACAGACAGAAGAAGTGAAAGCCTCAACGTTTTAAAATGAAAAACCTTGCCATAGATTTAGTCAATAAAATATTTTGTCTATTTTAGGAATTGGCATTATATGGTGAATTTACCATCAGTGAAACATTGGAATATTTTGGAAGAATTTACTCTCTACCAAAGGACTTTGTGAAGGTCCAAAAAGAATTTCTAAGAAAACTTCTTGATCTTCCAGATGGTAATCGCTATGTCAAAACTTTAAGGTAAATCTTTGACATGCCTAATAATAAATTTATTAACAATATATAATTGCAACCCTAGCCAACTTTTAGTGGAGGTTAATCATTAAGGTATTAGGAAGGTGCCTTTCTGACCTCTTATGCTACACAATAAAAGCAATAGGCCGAAGGATAAACGCTTTTCAAAGAATGAATTAGGCGAGGAGTTTGGTCATAATCAAACTATATAGGTAGGTAAAGGATACGGCGCTATACTCCTTAAAGTCCGAGTTGGGGATGCTGATCTCCATCTCAAGGTCCTTCTGTCAGGAATTCCAGTGCGGGGATGGGGACCAGCCATCCTGTGTATTCGCACACCCTTCCTGTTTACCTTCCTCAGATTTATCCAGGTACCCCTTTAGAGCTGAATCAAACTATTTGGTTACTTCAGACAACGTAGCAATGTCCTTTGATTTAACTGCCCCTATTGATTTTGTCTCATTTGATGGTCCATGTTGCTGATTTTCACCAATTGTGAATTTAATTTGTTCGGGCTGTTCTCTTAGTCTTGCCGCATTTGATAGTTCAGTTGGTTCCAAAGAATCATATGTAATAATTGCAAATTTTTGTTTTTTGGGTCTTCTTACTGACATTATATAACTGGTTGCGAACCTTTAAGCTTAATCACGTAGCGAGTTGATTTTATCTAACAAAAGAACGAACTAATTTAAAAATTTTCAGCTAGTTTTTAATTTTTAATTAAAAAATGAAATATAATTATTGCTCAGGTACTAAAAATATTTTGCAGTTTATATAATAACTTTAGCAATTAAAAAAAATTTCAACTTTTTTTCATGTCTTAAAAAGACATTGCGTGTACTTATAACAAAAGAAATTTGGTAATGATGTTTTTGGAATATGAAATGAAAATGGTACAATGTCTACTAAGCTTCAAACTTTTGGTTTTCTTTTTTGTAATCCCTTGTTAAAATATATACAAACATTTTTGCAGTTACCAGTTTTTTGTTCTGTAGGCAATTTAATGTCTTTTCATAATGATGTCTTATCAAAAAATATGTGATTATTAAAGCAAGACCAATCTTTAATACCGATTTCCTACTAAGCTTCAAACTTTTGGCTTTCTTTTCTAAAGTTTTTGAATTGTAATCCATTGCTCAAATATACAAACATTTTTGCAACTCCCAGTTTTTTACTTTTTACGCAATTTGATGTCTTTTCATATTGTTTCTTTTCAAAGATATTTTATTATTGAAGCAATGCCAATCTATTTTTTGCCAAAATTAAGGCTCTTAACGAATTTTCTCAAACTTTTGACTTGTCTAAATCGTTTTTTTAGGCCAGAATATATGTCAGGATGCCAATTTTTCCGAAAAAATAGGGAGCTGTTTTCGAGAAAAAATACTCACATACATACACAATTATTGCTCACTTACAAAGATAGTATATATTTATATATAGCTATATTGTTTGGTTTCTTAAACATGCAAATCAGAATCCTCTAAAGACCGCCATATTTCTGAAATTGTATTTGAAGATTTTTTTTACTGCAATTTTTTACTGCAAATTCTAGAAATCACTAGTATACAATTCCAGAATGGTGGAAATTTTTGAAGTCGTTTTTGTTTTTAAAAATATTGTTTCCTTAACTGTGGTAACGGCTTAAAATTGTCTGGTCAGGTTGAACTTTATCTACTTTTTTGTATGACTTAGTATTTTATATACCTTCTTCATTCTTTTTAAGCAACTTGAAACTTAGCCTTTAAGCCTTTATTGTAACGGTTCTGTCTTTCAAAGCAATCGCTCATAGCATTTGTTAATGAAGCAGAAAAATGTCCGCTGTTTTTACGCAAAATACCTGTGAAAAGAAATCGTTAAGTCGTTTTTAATAGATATTCAGTAGTGAGTGAACTAAATAATTCCGAATGATAGCTTTTCATACCGATTTAGTAGTAGACATATTCTATATGAATATTATTCTCGGTGCATGACCAACGGCTGCGCTGAGCGAAAAGAAAGAACTCAAAATGAAAAGAACAAACATACGTTAAAGTCCTGTGGTGGCGCAGTGGATTTGACCTTAGCTTGGTAATACGGGACCCAGAGATCAAATCACGCTGCAGGAATGCACTGCAGGGCCGACGCAGGGACCATAATAGTCAAGAAGCGTCGTTAATTCTTAAATAAATAATAAATAAACATACGTTAAAAGAACCTTAACTTCAATTCCGAAGAACTTTAGCTTCCTTGGTGTGGTGTTGTTAATTTTTATCAATAGAGTTTGAAAATATTCTTAAGTACGAAGCTGTCTGCTTTTCAAATTAGACTACGCAGCTTAAATTCTATTTTAAAAAATATACATATTTTAAGTAAATTAATCTTTATCAAGTATTATAGCGCTGTAAATCTTACCTCGAAGTTTTTTAGGTTTGATATTTCTATCCTCATTATTATACGAAATAGTTTCTAAGCAAAATTGAGCGTTTAACTTTCTCAGCTGATATGTAAGCAATGCCACCACACCCCCTCCCGTCTGAAGTCTAAAAATTTTAAGATATATCCCATAATTCTCTCTATTTTCTATATAATTTGTCTCTGTTGTTTTTTATTTGCCCCCTCCTCTAAATCTTGGCCCTCTCGAAATTGTTAAAATTATTATTAGTTTAAAAAAAGGTTTTTTGTTAGAAGTAAAGAACGAAATCAAAATTAAAACAGACAAAATTATTACTTCACAGCCTATGCAACACAAGTTTATAAAACCAGCTCAAAATAAGTCAACTCATGATATTTCCTTATATTTGTAGTATATCGGGTGAATAGCGCTTAAATATGGTCAGATGTAGTCCCAGTTTATATACGGAACTTACTGATTTAGCTTGTCAAACTATTGGTTCATAATGCCAAATAAAGCCAATCTAAAAAAAAAAAAAAAAAAAAAACCGCAAAGTCGGCAGTCTTGTATATAGTCTAGGGCTATATCTGGCCCCATCTGGGGAGTGTATTCTTGAATACACCGCTTGGTATATTTAGAATAAAATGTGTTTATAGGCACATTAAGTGGTATGCTCATCGAGGGGTATAAATAATTTATTAGTAACTGAACCGGCAACCCGGTATTTCACATCTACAACTACAACCTTATATTTGTATAATGTTGGGTGAATAGGATCAATATGGTCAGATATGGTCCCAGTTTATATACAGAACTTACTGATTTTGCTTATCAAATTGTTGGTTTGTTGGCCAATCTAAAATAAAAAACAACAACAAATTGTTGGCCAATCTAAAATAAAAAACAACAACAAAAATCAGCAGTCGTGTATATAGTCTAGAGCTTTATCTGGCGCCATTTTGGGGGGGGGTGTATTTTTGAATACACCGCTTGGTATATTTAGAATCAGTGTTAAAAGGCACATTGAGTGGTATGCTAATCGAGTGGTATAGATAATTTATTAGTGACTGAACCGGCAATCCGGTATTTCACATCTACAACTACAACGTTATATTTGTATAATGTCGGGTGAATAGCCCTTAAATATGGTCAGATATGGTCCCAGTTGGCACATTGAATGGTATGCTCATCGAGTGGTGTAAACGGAAACCCGGTATTTCACATATAAAATTACAAGAACTGTAAAATGACACTGAAAAGAGATAAACGCAACAAAAACAATAAAGGAAAAAAAAGGACTACGATCTAAATAATAAGCATATTACTATAGAAATCAGCTTTCAACATTGATCAAATCGGACCGTATCGATAAGAAATTGAAACACTTAGAGACAGAGTAAGTTTACAAACACTAAGCAAATACAAATTGAAAGGAAAGAAGGTTAACAACTCATTTAAACAATTTATCAAGACCGAGTGAGAAAAAGAATAATTAGCGCACTAAAAGAAAAAAATTTCAACACCACCACAAGAGCAGAGTGGAGTGTCACTTTTCCCAATTCTATTTAGGAAATAATTAAAGTGGCTGTGACCAGTTATAAATTGGGCTGACATTTTTAAGAGACAAACAGCTAGTGATCTTATCGAGAAAACCGAACATCCACCGATATTTTTTTAATGGTGATGAGCTGGTACTGGGCATCCTCGAATAGACTTATCTTAGTAAATACCAGCAATACTAATTTTATCTTAAAAGCTTTAGAGGCCCATAAACGGGAAGTTTTTTCTTTAATTGTATCATTTATTTTATGTTTATTTATGGCTTTTTTAGATCTAAACCCTCCCAAGAAGTTTTAATTTCCCTTAAATTTTCCCTTGCGACCTAATCCGTATGTATGTGTGGTATTTTTAATATGGAAAGAGGGCGAAAGTTTCCAAGATGAGACATTATAAGCCTTTGATTAAGTCCTTTCGACTGTGGTGGTTCCAATAGTGCGGTATCTAGGTCGATCCTCCGCCAATTTCGTGGGGCTCCCAAGTTTTTTTTTTTTATTCCTATAAATATGCATTCCCAGTAATCTTTTACTGAATAAAAATGTGCTTATTTATACCCTCCCTCTAAATCGTAGATAGCTAGATACTTAGGTTGTATTACAAAAGACAATTATTACTTAAAGTTAGTTATTTATTATATTTGTGTTCCCGAATACCAGATAATAACAAAATTGGTCAATTCTTTTATTACAAGTGCAGAAAGATCCAAAATGTTAGCCACTTTTGCATATTTCGAGCATATGAGAATTTAAATTTGGTGGTGTTAGCCATTTAATGATGATGATAATGACAAAAACTGACCATAATTGGCTTCTGGAACTATGTTTCGATTAGTAATAATTGGCTAAGCGTGGAGCTGGATTTGTATTGTGAAGTTAATTGTATTAGAATGTACTCAACTAGTGGTGCCAATTCATGGATTTTTTTTGGTGGGGGTGGGGGCAAATATATTCTTCAAAATATAGAGATTTGCAAATTTTTCAATTGAAATATAAAAAAAGCTATTTTCAATGAAAACAACAAAAAATAATATTTTTCTAAAAATAAGCGGGGGCAAATCCACGCCCCCCTAGTTGAATCCACTGTACCCAAATCGATCTTGCTGCTAGACTAATGGGTGCGAATCCTCTCAGTTTTTTTAAAGCTGAAATATCTTTAGCAGTATTTCTACTTTACTTATCATATAGGTTAATATAGTATTAAGTTGAGGCATGGGCACATGATTCTGTTTCGAGCGGGCTGCAAAACTAGTGAAAAGAGTAAAAAGTCAGCAAATAATTTTTAAAGTATACGGAAAAATATAAAACTCATGAAGTACGTGCCTGGAAGAGCCTATAAATAAATACTGATATCTTCATTCAATATTTCATTACGTATTTATCATTATTACACAGCAATATATTCTGGACGAAGCTAAACATGTTTGAAGGCGAAGTGTCTATTACCTTTGACGTTGGACCAATTATAACATCTGTTAATCTTAGCCATAAGTATTACGAAAGTTGCTTTTGTATTTTTCCTATAAGATCAAGGATACTTTTTGCTTCCTTCTTCCGGCATAGGGACAAAACTCACGATCCATGAAGGACAATATTCCTCCCTTAAACATTGCAATTTTGGAATATATCACATCTGTACATCCTTTGCAAATTATGGTCAGTGTTTAGTTCGTTACGAGTAACTAATAGTCTCTTTTGTTGTTCATCCATTCATTTATTAACCATAGTTATAGTTGATTTACTAAACTGAAAAATTACCGGTTTTGGTTTCATTCTAAGGTTCATTCCTCTCAAGACCTTTACTCAATGAGGTCAATTCATTAAAGCGGAGGGGGGCATACATACTTTCCTTTTTTCAATGGAAAAGACAAAATATAGGCATTGTTCAGTGAAATAACCCTCAAAAAGGTATTCTTTAAAGTCTAGGGGTAGGTGAGAGAAACCAGAAGGAATATGTCCCTCTGTCTCTTATTTCAATTGACGCCACTGTTTTTATTTTTGTATTAAAATACTGTACCGTATTTTCGCTCCCACTCAAAATATTGGGGTTGGGTTACTATTTTGCAGAATATCAGGAAGCATCAAATTAATCCCATGCAAATAAATTCCCCGTAAATCCAAGAGCACCGGGCATTTCCGGAGAAAATTATTATTTACAAGTAATATTCCACATTTTTGGGCCGTACAGCTGTCCTCTGTCAAAACCTTGTATCTGCAGAAATATTCAATTTAAGCATGAACCTGCCTCAGTGTCGTCACAGCAAGTCCAAAGGTGCAGTCGCAATTCTTCTGTCTCTTATATTTACTAGGTACGGCCTAGCATTTTAAGGGGTAAATCAGATTTCCCTAGTTTTCAACAGCCAAAACCCGGTGGGAAAAATTCTTGAATTACAAAGCCTAGCGTCTAAGTTGAGCAGAAAGCGTCATCACGGGAAGGAAAAGAACCTTTAAAAACTTGTTGATAAAATTGTAGCTTTCTCTATTTCTTCTTGTCGTCTCTCTTGCCGAGAGATATAAAGGCTTCTTGCCATATCTAATAAAAAGTTTTAGGGACTCTTAATTTTATCGCTTTTGTCTCAAAGAACCTTTCCAGATTTCATACGCAGAACAAAAAACTAATAATTTATTGTTTTCAATAAGAAAAAATATCTAGAAAAACACAAATATTTAAGAATCTCTGATGGTAATGGTGAAATTTCATTTTTGAACTAACCCCTCCAAAAGTCATTTTTGAAAACGAATTGGAGGGCAACTACCCCCTTGAGGTTTTGACCATCATGTGTATTACTTTTGAAGTATAACAATATAAAAAAAGACGGGATCTCAGCATCATTTTCATCTCTCCAAAAATGAAAAAAATAATTATTTGCCGTTTTTTCAAAAACTTGGAAAATGCGGATACTAAGTCTTGGTAGAAGACAACCAAGTTTCTAGAAGTTAATCGAGAGGAATTTATATGTCAAAAATTTTCTAAGCCTAACATTGCAAGCGTTCAAAGACTTGCTTGTGCACATTTAATTTGGGCTGAGCCATAAAGGAAAAAAAATTGGTTCAATTTAAATACCTGTTTCCCAATTGATTATAGTAACTTCTTCCTGCCAGTAGTACTAAAAAACATGAACAACACAAACTTAGCTGTGTGAAGGTAGAGGATGTGTTGACCGAATTTTCAATCTTAGGTAAATACTTGAGAAGTGCCTTAGTTGTCAAACACCTTTGGTCCTCAGTCTTATAGATTATGAGCGAGCGTTTGATTTTGTTGATAGAAGAGCTTTAGCAAAGGTCTTATCCTTGTATGGTATACCAGACAAATACATTAAAGTGATTATTGCTATGTACGAGAATAACATTGCTGCAGTTAAGGTAGGAGATGAGGTTAGCAGCTGGTTTTGTATTAAATCAGGAGTTAAGCAGGTTTGTGTGCTATCCCCTTTTATATGAATCATTTTGATGGACTTTGTCTTAAGGAGCACAGGAAAGACAATGGGAGACCACAGAACAGAATGGGGAGGGAAAAACTCTCCTGGACTTAGAAAATGCTGATGATTTAAGTATCCTAGATGAAAGTGTGAGCAAAATGAATGAGCTTTTAGGGGGTTTTGCGAGTTCAGAGTGCTAGAATAGGTTTGAAAATTAATGTTAAGAAGACTAAGTCACTTTTGCTAGGAATAAGTGAATATGAAAAGGTGACGTTGGGTAACGGAAAGATTGATTAGGGGGGCAGCTTTGCTTACCTTGGTGGCATTATTAGTAAAGACGGTGGGAGCAGTGAAGATTTTAGCAGAATAGCCAAGGCTCTGGCTGTTTTTTTCACAGATAAAAAAAGTTTGGAAGAATAGGAAGATAAGTCTGCAAGATAAGATTAGAATAATGGAAGCTACAGTGATGACAGTGATCAAATATGGCTCTGAAGCATGGGCACTCCGAAAAGCGAATGAAAATTTACTAGATTTTTTTTTCCAGAGGAATTGCCTACGGATTGTTCTGGGTACCCAGCTGACTGACCATATTTCAAATTGTAGGCTGTGCGAAAAATGTGGTTCGATCCTGCCTTATAGGACTATAATTAAAGAAAGGTTGAGATGGCTAGGGCACGTTCTGCGGATGAAGGATGACGGATTGCCGAAGATTGTCCTTTTCGGCCTACTTTCTAGGGCTAAAGGAAAAGGAGGTCGTCCTCGTCTGAGGTGGGAGAATGCCATAAAGAACGGTTTAAAGGAAATTAGAACTTCCTGTTAGGGTATTAAGAGGGAGGCTTGGAATAGATTGGAATGGGGGATGAGCGTGTGTAGCTGTGTTGTCCTCAGGCTGCTTGGTGCTGCGGTGGCTTGTTAGTAGCAGTAGTTAGTAATTAATTCCTTAAATTAGGTAATATAAAGTTTTATATTTTTGTTACCTGGGCAAAGACATTCACACATAAGCAAATCACTGTAAGTGTTTAACTTACGTATCTATTCGTGTATCGAATATCTAACAAATAATTAGAAGATGTATTTATATACCCCCTTCCCTCTGGATATTTAGCTCATATGACGGTAAAGGAGGAACAGCGAATGTATCAATGTTAGATTTTATATCATTACCCTCTTTGCATTGTGACTGCAGTGCATTAGATTACGGTACTGATTGGGAAATGGCAAAAAATGAAAAATAGACTCTGACCCAAATCGTCAGTGTTCTGACGCTGATGTTTATGACGAATTTGTGCTTGTGATACTTACACATTTCAATGAGAAACATTTGCAGAATTCTTTTAGAGGGGCGGGGATATACCTTCAAAGAAGTGCAAAAATAGGCAAATTATACGGAAAATGTAAGAAACAAAAATGGAAGCAAAATTTCAGGGTGGGGAGCTCTACGGCTCAAAATACCCCTACTCCCTTTGTATCTCCGGTCTGAAGAGTGTTATTTGATCGTGAAAGCAAGATTCACGATTATTTCCTGAAAAACCGTCCTGCTGATCGTGGGAAGTAATATATTTATAAATTCATGTATACGTTTAGATTAGGAAGTTAGTATTACACTTGCGTAATCTAGTTGTCATTAGTACCATTCATTACTTTTTAATGTTCCATTGTTCTACTCCTAATTTAAACGTTATAATTCTTTTATTGTCGTAGTGCGATTTTTCGAGCTGAAAATGTAAAGTTGTTTTTTTGTTTTGTTTATTATAAGAGTATCATGTCCTGATTATCTTAGTAAGCAAAAACTTACTGATTGAATCCAAATCTCACGACTTAACCTACTTTAAATTTGATAAGTCAAATCGTGTCAAGGTTTGATAAGCAATTAGTGATATTTTTATCTAAAAATTCACTGAAGAATTTTTTCACTCACATTTTTACTCGAGAATTCCTGTCCTAACTCCTGTCCATGAGGAGTCCTGTGCCTTAACACCATACTTAGTGCTCAATACGTCTTGTTTAATTGTTTAAAACATGAGGCTTATTAGTGTGAATTTATTCAAGCTGGTGCTTAGCAGCTCTTTTGCTACTGTGATATAGACGAAGTTTTAAAAAATCTGAGAAATTAAAAAAAGGAAATTTTTTGGAAAATTCAGAAGCAGAGCTCATTTAAGAATTCAGAGTTTTTCCAAAAATGTAGTAAAAAAAGTGAGGAGATTTAATCTCCTTTTAACTTTTTGAAAATCTGAGTCGAAATCAGGTGTAGTTGCAGTCTGAACCTTCAACGGGCTGAAAAATTATACCGTTCAGGAGATCTGAATATTCCTATGATATGTTCTTAAATCCAGTTATCAATATTCACAATTTTCTAACAACACGATTATGATGGGAGGTGCTCAGATATTTACAGGGAAATACCCTTATCCATATATTAAACGCTTGTTGTGGTTTATAAGACAATATTTCCGAGGCATTTTGTAAACGCCTCCCCTTTTTTTTCCGAAAGTGAGTTAAGCATTGATGGTTTGACAGAGCTTGAAGATAGCTGCCAATTGATCTATTCAAAATGCACTTATTTTTGATTAAGTACCCTGATTTTCCTCGAAAATAAGGCAAATTTTCTCAGGTTCTTAACTTTTGATGGGTAAGATTGAACTTGATGAAACTTATGTATTTTAAATCGGCATAAAAATCGGATTCTTTTGATGTATCTATTGGTATCAAATTCTGTTCTTTAGAGTTTCGGTTACTATTGGGCCGGGTCGTTCCTTACTTACAGTTCGTTACCGCGAACTGTTGATTATCACCGGGTTATAAATTGTTCCAAAAGGGCGTAAAAAGAGCGTAAGTACCTTACATTCTAAATCATGAACAATTTAGTAATCTGGACATTTCCAGCAAATTCCGATCGAAAACTTAACTAGGAATCAGTCTTTAAACTTCTAAATTTTTAAATTCTGATTTGCGAAAAATATTTTTTTAATGTGCGTTTTTATTTTCGTTTTGCTCTCCTGTAAAATTAGGAAATGGGGACTTAGGCCCTTTATGCAAAACGCCATCGATTTATTATTGCTAGGTCTTTAGACAGAATATAAGCCTACTTTTTCCAATGCATAAATATTTTATAGTATTCATGCTGTGACTTTTTCCATCCATCTAGTTTTGAGACCGACCTAACCCCTTCATTTTCAGGAAGTTCCTCGCACATCTATCTTTCAATCAAACTATTTTTTTATTCATTTCAGTGGCGGTCAACAAAGGCGTGTTAGCTTTGCTGTGGCTTTATTCCATGAACCGGAGCTTTTGATTTTGGATGAACCCACTGTTGGAGTAGATCCACTTCTTCGTCAAAGGTATTTATAACCATGCTATTTATCCCATCCCTTTACCCGAGGAAAAAAAAGAAGAGGTTATAAATGTGTATTTTGAAAACCTGTTGCTATAAATATTTTGTGAAGGCGTGACTGGTTGCAAATGAAGACTAAAGACGTGCAAAGGAAATACAAAGCAATATCATTAATAAGGCTCATGATGATTTTGTATTAAAATATATTTTAGGTTTGGTACAAAAAAAGGAGCTTTGCAACTATTCCTTACTATGTTCACAGTAGTAGCACTTGTAATTTTGCTTCCCCCCCCTCTGACATCCATTTACGTCACTGTTTTGCTATGAAGCTTTTATTGTACAGAAAAGATGTAACTTTAAACAAAAATTAATTTATAAACGTGATTGTTCACATTCAATAACAATGTATGCTCTATTTGTAACATCTTTGATGTCATTACATAACACCCTGGTTTGTTATGAAATCCATAGGCCTATTTTAATGGTGCCCCACAAGGAGATGAATACGGGGTGTGCATATTGTTGGTTTAAATAACTGTTTTTGGGTCTTTCAGAACCCATTCTGAACCATGCTATTTTGGGGCGTTCTAATCCTGAATTCGTTTCCATTACGCCTGGGATCTGTAGATGACCTGTAAACGACCTGAAGTTTCGCTGGGTTGAATTCAGAGGAATTTTGTCGAGCCCGCTTAGAACACGTTTTAAATCTGGCGCCTGAAACGAGACTCAGACTGTAAAGAACTGGCAAGCTTTGCCAAAAATAAACTGAATTATAATTTTTTATTGGTAAAAAAGGAAAGGAAGCAGCTACCAAGTTCCCCCACTTCTCAGTGGCCTCCCAATGAAATTTCAAGAGCTAATAAAAGATTATGCTGAAGGAAACTTTACCAGAGACTGATAGGCGTGTCCCTCCTCATGTGGGAGCCACTAAACGCCTATCTTTAGTTAAGTTTTTACAATCAGACTTAGATTTGTTTATAATTATCCACCTTAATAGTTAATGTCGCACCAGGTCATTCACTACTTTTTCAAATAAATTGGTAGGTATTGAAGATAAGATATTTAAAATATTTATACCATATTTAAAGTAGAGAATCACTGTCAGTACAACGATCTTGGATTAAAAGAAAAGTTATTTAAGTTTATTTTAATTTGAATTAAGTTGGTAGATGGATTCTTATTTTTTCTCAGAATTCAGCTGTTCACTTCGCATTTGCTTCATCCTCTCTGTTCAGCTGAAGTAATATGATACTTATATAAAAGGTAAAAATATTGATAAAGAATTATCTGTTTCAGCATATGGGATCATTTGGTTTCATTAGTAAGAGAACAGCACAAAACGGTTATTATTACAACTCACTACATTGAAGAGGCTAGGCAAGCAAATACAGTAAGTATCTGAGACTTGTTATAAATTTTATGAAATGATGCCTGATAACTCAAGTAGTTAGAATTCACGATAAACTGGCTGTACTTCAAATCTTTTAATGGTGGGCACACTAGCGAATTTGCTTTAAACCATTGTTTTGCCTTTTTTATAAAGTATATTCCAAATGCGAACCACCATGGTTTTGGTTAGCAGATTCTTTCTATTTGAAATAAAAGCTTATAACTGTCAAACTTTTCAGTCTATTTTTTTTTTCAAGTAAATTTGGCTGGGCAAAAGAAATTTAAGTTTACTACTCTATTTCACTGGTCTAAGGACTTTTGAGAAGGAAGATGGCTGAAAAATATGTCATTAATGTTATGAATTCCGTATGCTGTGTTCCTAAAGTTCAAAAATTTCGTTCTTAGACTAAATCAGTATAATCTGTCATGTCAGATATTTAATGAGTAAGGTGGGGGAGGGAGGGGGTATTAAACATGCACAGACAAGGCAGTCAGTGTGAAAATGTGGGAAATTAACGGATAAATTGTAAAATTTAAGATTTGTTTTGGAAGGAGGGCCTGAAACATCGTCCTCTGTGTATACACCTCTTTGATTTGGTGATAGTTGATTCTCATGGTGCTTTCTCAAAGAAGACCTAAGCCCAAATATAGATAAATGATTTATGAACTTGAAAGCATCATGGGACACCCCCCAAACACACTAAATTACAATTGATACACTAATTAAATACACTAAAAACTATTGATGTTTCGCAAATAAGCGTTTTGGAAAACGATTACTGTGGAACTCCTTTAATATTAACTATAAAAATATGAGAGCTTACATGCAAATGAAATTAGCAACTATTAATTATTTTCGATTGTACAATTGGAAACCAGTTAGATATAAACTGGCCTTCGACTTGGGTCATTTACCATTTGGTCGGCTGAAAGTCTAAAACCTTGGAAATATGCCATGTTCAATTTCCATAATTTCAGTTTTTAGAATGCTACCTATTGCATTATAAAGCATGTTGGTCTTTTCTGGTGAATTTCAACAGAATTTTTCTAGCTCGGTTCTCTTTCCTGATGAGAATCTATTAAAATGGAAAAAAGCAAAGCAAAAATATAACATAGTGCAAGGACTATTGTGCAATTATAATTGAAATCTAGAGTTCAAGAATGTACAAAAGTGGTTCAGATCAAGGGTTTTTAACCTGATGATGACTGTACATCCCCAATATGCATCCAAAATGATTCCATACACCTGTAACTTGACTCTTGTAATGATCATCACCGAACTCAATTAATTGCTTTCCAAATATGACTAGCTTCTTATGTAGGACATGGCTAGCAGATTTATAGCATGAATTCAAATGCTAGTATCTAGGGAGTGTATCCCTTACCCCCCCCCCATGTACTAGACTGTTTTTATGGTATGGCTTCGATTCGATAAACTTGAATTCATCTCAGAGCCACAATCTACTGCCGAGCAATTTATTTTAAGGAGAGAATAGGATATCAAACTGAAAGAAACATTAAAACAACTTCATTATAAGCGAATGTAGTAAATTCGGAGGAAATTTTAATAGTTTTGAGACTTCAAAGGGACAGGGGACTAGGCACAAATTCCTCGCTCCATATATGTAACTGAAATGCAGGTCAGTTTATTCTGCTACTGTGATTGCATAACGCAGATAGAGCTATATTTGCTCTTCCGATATCTCTATTTTTAAAATATTTTTGGGAACCCTAAACCGAAAAGCATACATACCACTGGATAAGAACTCTTGGCTCAATTATAACCTGCGACTAAGCTTATCTATTAATCAAAATAGGCTAAACTAGAACCCAAAATACTCGATCTGTCAAATGCCACTTGTATTTCAGATTGGTATGATGAGAAGTGGTCGTCTACTTGCTGAAGAATCTCCTCAGACTCTTTTGAGTATTTATAACTTACCATCCCTTGAAGATGTGTTTTTGAGACTCTGTATGGTAGATGTCTCCTCTAAGGTAAGAATAAGCTACTATTTTCTTTTTTGAATAATTTTTACTATATCCCCAAGTGAGGTCAGTTTCCCAAGTGAGTTTTTAATTAATGGAGTCGTCACGATCACAGTGTCAAATTCCAATGTTATAATTACACAACTTTTTGGCATTACGTCGCCTGAGAAGTGTTGCCGTGCTGTGCTTTGATGAATACAGTGCGCAACTGTTTCGAAAAGCAACACCCAAATGGCATCTGGCAATGCTGCGCCTGAGTTCCATGTATTTATGAACTCTTCCTCTATCCCATCCTGTTTGAAGCTTCTATACCACTTCCTCTAAAATCTCGGTAATTCAAGCAATTTTGTATCATGTTTTTCCACCTAATCTGGATGTCATCTTTGTCGTTTATATAGTGGACAAATTAGTCCATACTCATGAAAAATATCAAGCGAGATGCCTGAAGATATCCTTTTTCTAAGAGATAACAGTTTTTAAGCAGGAATGATCATAATAAATGATTAAACTATTATTTCATTAGTATGACTAACACATGCTATGCCATTAATTCAATTATTGTGCATACTGCATTATTATAGATATTAATTCAATTTTTTTGCATACTATATTTTAAAGCAGACAAAGATGAAAACGAAAATTCAGTTAACCAGTCTATAACTTCAGTTTATCTCAACATCAGTTTATAACAGGGACATACACAGACATTTATTTTGAGAAGGTCAATAATAAAAAGAAGTTGATAATCCGTACAACAAGTGCCCAGAAATTCATGAAAATCTGGGATTCTCAGGCTCGAGCCACTCCCGCTTTCTGCGTATATGCCTGGTTTAAAATGATGTTAATTTAACATAAGGCTTCCCAAATCTTTCTACTCTTTACCTAAATAGCCATGTGGTTACAATGGTGCGGTGTTACGCAAAACTAGTTTTTGCGATATCCAGGAAAGTTCAGTCGACACACCCTTTTCCTTCCACTATTGGCACAGGTTGGGGGGGGGGGAATAAAAACATTTTTATTCCGAAATGTTTTTAGTTGTACAAAAGCATCTTTCTTAAGATGACAGCAGAAAAACAACATAACTGAATTCAGTGGCAAATCAATAATAATTACTGGCAACCCTGAAACACTGACCAACCGCCCCGCGACATGCTTCAGTGGAAGTTGGATAATTTCCTCCATATTTCAATCATTAAGTATACATATGACAAATTATCTGCTATGTTTGTATAAAAGATAAAACCGCAAACTATTACAATTGTTGGTATGACTTGTAGAAACTACATTATTTTTTTTTAAACTGTTAGATAACCTTAATATTTTGTCATGGATGTGTGGCAAAAGTGTGTCATGTCCATGGTTTGTCTTTGACGATAAGACATGAAAGATAACTGTCAGATGTTTTTGTCCGTAAAAAGACAAATATTCGAATTTGTATTCCATTTAGGAATTAATTCTCGTTCGTGCTGAGTAAGGGGGCTGACTGTTTTTCTTTTATTTGGGTCACAAACAAATTTGCATAGATGTACAAAGTTCAAAATCGTTTGTTAAGCTAAGTGGTCAGTTTTTTCCAACTATGCTTGATGAGAATATGAATTGGCAACTTAAGTACCTAAAGAAAAAATTGGTATTTTTCATTTTTTGATGAAAATTAATATTTTTATTTATTAATTAATCACCATTTTCAGAACAACGCAGCAACAATAAGCGTTATCACAGACGGGGTTGACAACCCTGCTTTTGCTGGTTTGCGCTCAGTTAGTTTTAGAACAAGCAAAAATGCGGATGGCCAAGAAGAAGAAGATAGCCAAAAAAATATGAAGCACTTAATAAAGTACAAACAATCACTTTCTGGAATGAATGTGGTAAGTATTTAAATGATTTCGAATGCACATTTTAATAAAGACAAGCTAGTTTTTGATCCTAAAATGCGTACAAGATTTATTTTACTTCGTAGGCAGAGATGTATACACGCTTTTTTCTCTGGGGGGGGTGTATTTTTTGTGGGAAGGGGGCTTACAAAATGAAACACGACAAAACGTATCAAAAGGTTTGTTTATGTGCATTTCTGTTTCTTTTTTAAAAAGTCGGACAAACATTTCGGGGGGAAGGGAGTCAACCCCGGTAGTCCCCCCTGGCTATAGCCTTGTCCGTAGGGTATTTGGATATGAATTTGTCGGAAAACACTTCTATCGTTCGCTTTGAGACTTATACCAAACATCAAAAACGAAGAAGTGTCATATTCAAAGAAGTATAAAATCAAATTTTGATAAAGAGTTGACCGTGGCAATTCTTAAGATGTTATGGGATATTTCTTGTGAAACGGAGATTTTACCTACCTCTTAAAATTATTTTATCAAATCGTTTGGTCTAATATGTATGTCAGTCTCTTTTTTTGGCTGTTGAGATGTTAAAGCTTGACTCGAAGGACTTAAACAACCCCTAATTGTTTAAACAACTGGTAAATTACTAACTAGCAAAATCTGAAAATGATTTTCAGGTTTTTCACTGCTAATACTACTACTAACAACCCACTGCAGCATGAAGCAATCTGAGGCCAACACAGCTGCGCACGCTCCTCTTCCTCATTCAAACCTTCGTTCTTAACCGTTGTCCATTAAGTTCTATTTTCCTTTAAATCCCTTCTTACACTCCCTTCCCGCCTCATTCGGGGATAATTACACTTCTAAGAAAACTCTTTTGTGCTATCTGTAGCGAAGTGATGAGGGATCAAAAATATGATTTAGTGATAAGAGACCAAATTCACAAAAAAACTAAATTCGCATTAATTTGCACGGCGATAAGTTATGGAACCTTTTTTCTTACTAGGTCAGAGAGGGTTATTAGTTACAATCCGTGTCTTGATCGCAAAAGTTGTGGTCCAGTGAAAATCATCGTGAATATAGACTGAAAAAACACAATTATTCAAAAACTTGACCATTTCTCCACAGAGGTGCTAATTGGTAGCTGAGGGGGAAGTGGGAATTCCCCCCTCCAGAATTTGTAAAGAGTTTCTTTTATGTTTTCAATTATAAAACAGTAGAAAATAGAAAAAAAACACCTATCATATTTAGAAAAATACTTCTTTTGTCTTTTATTAAAAAAAAAAAACTTGCCCCCTCCTATATTTTAGCGACTTGCCGCCTCTGTGCCTCCATTGTTCTAATCACCAGATTTCGGTAAACTAGCATTGCTAATTATGGCTCAGTTATGACTCTAAAAGGGTTTTTCAAAAATAATACTTATTTTATGAAGGTGTTGATCTACAAAATCAAGGGAATGGTGAAATTTGTAGTCTGATTTAAAGCCATGGACATAATAACTTAAGTTTAGTTCTAAAACCACTAGTCAGCAACACTTTCCACTTGTGGCTGAGATTTGCTTTCCAAGTCTAGCTAATTCTAGTCTTTCTGCAGTTTTCTGCTAGTCATAAATACCAGATGGAAAGGAATCTCGGCTGCGCTAGTCATCTTGTGAATAACATTTTAGGTCATTATCAGCTTTTAACTCTAGTATAGACTATGTTGACCATACTTAGAATATTTTTTTAAATAGTATAAAGTGACAAATTAATATTATTTTTTACTGTATATTAGTTGAATTGTTTATATCAGGGTTTTAAAATATAAAACTGTATTCACTATAATTATTATACAATATTCGTAAATTTTCGAGGCAGTTTAGCTTCTGAAAATTATTTTCAGGATCGAGAAACTTGTCACTGGATGTTCAGGAAGTAAGGAGTCCATAGCTGCGATTTCTGTCGCAAATTGATCAGATCTTTTGGGTTTTCCCCTTTTGTTAAAGCCTGCAAATATTCTTGCGCAATTCAGCCGTCTAAATCGAAACATATTCCTTGCAAATAAACAGGTTCTGGTTTGAATGCACCATATAGGATAATCATTTCTGTCCATCGATTGGCTGTTTAGATAACTCCTTCGTATTTATTTTTACTCAAATCACTACGCCTGTTTTATTAAGAAAGCCTCATTGCAGTTCATACCTGATTTTCTACGTTTTATAACGGATTTAGCTCAATATTTTATTTATAAATATTATAATTATTTTATAATTATATTATATTTTAATTTTATTTTATAAAAAATATTTCATTAAAAATATTTATAGTTATAAATAAATATTTTATTTAGCTTCAGCTAAATAAAAAGGAATGGACAAACTTACATTTATATATATATATATATATATATATATATATATATATATATATATATATATATATATATAGAGCCAAGTAAAAAAAACAAAAAACAATACTGATTTAGGAGTCAAAATTGAGTATATAAACACGCCTTAGTGCTACTTGAAATGAAGAAAAAATAACCAAAATATGAAGTCTGGAAATCTGGTAATTCTTTCTATACAATAGAAAATTTCAAGTTATGATACAAATTCTAAAGCTATTCTATAGTCCTAGTACTATCAGAATGGCTTTACTTCGAACTTGTCTTTAAAATAACCATGAAATGTCGCTAAAAGGCTTTATTTTTATAATGTGTCCTTAAATGGTTTACTGTTACTGTACCAAAACTCGTATATTGTTTTGTATTTTCAGTAAAGCGCTAGTTTTCTATAATCCGACAAACATAGGGAAATATCATCAGCTGGTTCATTTGTGCTAGTTTTATTGATGTATGTTAAATAGACCGTAAAGTAATATTTTTTTTCGTTAAGTTCCAACTTCGCTCTGTACTTCCCCCAGAAAAGCCTCGGATTTTTTTTTATCTAATTTTTACTAAGGAATGATTCCTTCCATGTCGTAGCAAGTTAAGGAATGATAAAAACTTACTACAGTAACAAGCTCTTTTCATTGTTTAGCTTGGTTTGACAGGGATGGAATGTTTTCTTAATAAAACTCACCTTAAAATTGATTTTGAGCTTCAATAAAACTCGCTCACTCAATCTTACCTTAGTAAAAGTTCCTCTTTTTCTTTAATTTTCTAAAGTTAACATTCCCTAATAAAACGTAAATAGTAAGAATGAACTGGAATGAGGCTTTTTTAATGAAATAGTTTGCTATTACTTTCTGCTAAACCCTAAACTTATAAACTGCAATTAGTCAAAAACATACTTATTGTAGGGTATTCGTTTCTATTTCGAGAGTCGAGCTGAATTCTAGCGGAAAAGTTTAAGTGAAAAATCTTTGTATATCAGGTGACAGAATTAATATAGAACGGAAATGTACCACGCGTGATGGACCAAGGGATTCTTTGAATGTACACCAGGGGACAGCTAGAATCTGAATGAAATTGATTGAATGAAAAAAATCTGAAGCTTTTGCTTTGCTTTTCTCATAGACTGGAACATAAATTTTACTTACTATGGACAAGTGTCTCTCTTTGCTAGGGGTTCACTATCGTAGACACCATTATGCAAATGTGGATAGACAGCAGCAGGCGAACTTGCGTAATTTCATTGAAACCATTTCCGATTATTTAAAGACGGCAATAACTTGGTACTAATTTTCGAGACTTCTAGCAAAGTAGGTATAATTACATTTCATCAAATTGATTATGTTCCAACACAAAATGTAGAACCGGTATGGCCCCACCTAGTTAACATTTCCCGGGGCATAACTAACCAGTATTGCGAGGACTGAAATTCCATGATTAGCCAAACATTGTAAGCGCATATGACTGCCAAAAATTGATTCCTCCTATGCTTTGCTAGAAATAAATGCTGCTGATGAGCTTACGACTCCATGTCTCAAATTTTTATTTATTTATCTTTTTTAATGAAAATATTGAATTAGCAACAAATTTAATTATAATACTTAAAAATAGTGTAGTAAAATAGTTAAATAGTGTAGTAAAATAGTAAAATAATTTTGTGGGTTCAATTGAAAATTCTCAAATTTATTTTTGAGGGTTTGGTAAGAAACAAGTAATCTTGAACCTAATTTTGCCCCCGCCCTTTAAGATTTTTTTGAAACTTTCTTTTCTATTTGGCATCTTTTTAGGTATTTTCTAAAATTTCAGCTCAATCAGAGCCACAAAAGGCAAGCATTATAGATTTTTATCTTGTATTAATTAACTGTATTTTGTGAAAATATTTTATAAACATTGGAAATTGTGACTTAAACAAGTATTGAATTCTTGATTTGATCAAAAAAATCTTGATTTGACTTTTTTTTCTTGGCAATGATTTAACCGAACTTTGAAGATAGACTATGATTCGGTATAAGCCACAAAAAAGCAACATGGTAACAGACAAATTGCATATAGTTATTCCAGCAATTCCTTGATAATTTTACATGTTATGTTGATTTTACACGTTATGTCAAGATTAAAACGTTTTATATTGAAAGGCCTTGTATTTCCTGTCTAAATATAACGTTTCCATGTATAACTTACGGAATACAAGCATCAAATGTTTTTACTAACTCCAGTGCTCCAGAACGTTTCCCGACGTCTTCCTCATTATCCTAAAACTTTTTCTCGATAAAATTTTTCGGTACAAGAGGTTCAGGGGTGTGCATAGGATTTCAGTTTTCTTTTTTTTTAGTGGGGGGGGGGGTCCGAAGTCGTAATGAGGAATACGAAAAACTGATGTTAGTGAAGTAATTAAAACTTTCAGAATATTGATGGGCAGGAGGATAAGGTGTTGGAAGGCCCCTCCTTTGCACACATGCTTGCAACATTTACACTGAACTTTTTCGGCTAAAATATACATACGTAATCCGAACTTTTAGAATATTGATGGCGTTGGAAGGTCCCTCCTTTTTGCATATGCTTGCAACATTTGCACTGAACCTTTTCGGCTAAAATATACCCACACGATTGGAAAAAAAAACATTTTCTAGTTTACTATATTGGTCATTTTAGATATGCCTTTCTTACCAAAAAGTTTTCTTTTCACCTATTCTTACAAATCTTACGATTCTTACGAATTATTATCCCACTAATTCTCATCTTTTGAAACAGCTTCATTGTTGTAAAGTTATAATTCCCTCCTTTTAAACCAAGACTAAAAAAAATCTTAGTTTTACAGCCAACGAATCGTCGCGAAGCACGTCGAAGCCGCGTAAAAAGTACTTGAAAGGAGAAATTTTCAAAACCATATATATAAATTCTAATTTTTAAAGGCTGTTTAATAATGCCCCTCTTCCCCAATTTTAAGTTTGATTATAGACTATTGTATACATTTTCCATTAATGACCATACCCTGTGTCCGATAGTTACTAGAAAGGGTCGTAAATAACAAAACGTCCCATTTGTAAGGTGTTTTAAAGTGTATTTATTACTTTTATTTTAAGTACCTATAAATATGGTTTGCGTAGCAACAACGTCCATAGTTAAATATCGAATCCACTGTTTCTATGTGATTGAATTGTATTCAAAAGCTTATTTAAAGTAATTATTCAATTGAAGTTCCCTGTTGTCTGGATAAATTTTTTTTTTTCTTTAAAGCAGAACTTGTAATCAAAGGAAATGTCAATGTGATTTCTTATGGTGAAGAAAACTTTCACTTTTATATTTTTCCACGTGTTAGTTTCTTTAGAAGAGCAACCGAGTAAGAATTTTGATGTGCCAAGGATATTTAAATAAAATAAAAAAAATTGCCCTTTCAACCCATCTGACAGAAATGGATATCAAGCAGTGTTTCCACTTTTCTTTTTCGAATAATCTTTAAAACTTTGGCGGCTTTCGTTGGAAAGCTGGCAGATGGCTCTCAACCTGGGGGGAGTCCTCCGAATTTTACTGAAAATAGTTTCGGTATCTTTTTTTGTCGGGAGATGAATTAGGAATTCGTTTGATGTCTCGAAAAATCGTTGGAAGTGGAAACACTGACTAATAGTTTGACAATTAGGTGCTGATAGCTGTCGTTTTCAGTTGCCGGACCTTGTGTCACCTGAGGGAAAGAATTTCTATAGGGACGGAAAATTCGGTTCTGCTTTTGCCAGATCAGAATTGAAACTTTTATTTATCCATGGAGAACATTCTATTTGCTAAAATTGAGAAGACTACTGTGTATGTACTTATAAACATATACCATTTGCATTCCTTTTTTATATTCAAATCAAAAAAAATTTTCGAGAAATTGTCTAGAAGACCAGATAATCTTACTTTCAGAAAGGTTTACCTGCCGTAGATAGCGTAATCAGATTGCTTGGCATAACTTTCCGTCTTCAGTCAGAACTTAACTTTAAAAGCTGCGTCCATCAACCTCTACATGCCAGTGATTTTCTTATTTTTACTTTGACTTTCCCGTGGATAAGTTTTCAATCATTTATCATTTAAAGAAAAAAAATCATGTTTTTAGATCATTATTTTTTTTTTTCCATCGATTAATTTTGTTTTCCCTAGTTTGAGAATTCGTTTGAAAATTAGCTGGCTCAAGTCTTCATGCGCCAATAAATTTTCAAGGCTGAAATTATTGAAAAAAAATGTACCAATCACTCACCCTTAATTCCCCTAATTAAAGTATATTCTTCTGAATCTTGCGGTTGATATGCTGTTTAAAATGTATTCGCTTTACTATAGGAAAAAAAAAATCACGAGTTCACCGACTTCAAAATAACGCCCGTATTTGAGGGTATTTGGCATCCGCTAGATTATTTGATGATGGATGTATTAAAAAATACTTGATGCTTTAATTAAATCAACTAATTATTAAAAATCGAAATATTGTTTCCTCATTATTACCAAGCTGTGTTTTGTTCAATTAAAACAGAGAAGTCATTATTTATAGTGACTATATTCAAAAGGTGCAAGAGGTTGTTTTCCTAGATATTGATAGTTTGTAGTGATGGCATCGATTATTTATTATAAGGAAAATATTTTAATACTGAGACGTTGCTGATACGTATTTTAAGTTTTTCCTTAGAAACAGTGGGAGCCAACAGCTAAAGATTTTCTCGGACAGGACTGAAGAAAGTACCTATTTGTATCTCATTATCTGGAGATGTTTTCAATATATTTTTTGTATTTTTAAAAATTAGAAAGAGAGACATATTCATGCTGACCTTCCCCTATGTTGACACACTGAATGCAAATTTAATCAGCAAATAAAGGGTTCTTGTTTATTTACAGAGATTTTTTTCTAAAGTATGGAAACAGAACACGACTGTTTGCTTATTGTTTAAAAGTCCTAACCCTCCCTTTAGGGAGAAGGCTATTGTTTCTCAATCTCGTTTTATGTTGATTTTCTTATGAATTTTGTAATATATTGTTTTTTTCTGTGACTGCTTCAGGTAGGCTTTTTGGAGAGGGTTGGAGGGGTGAATTAACAGAAAAAACTAATTTCATTTGATAAAGTGTAAATTCGTTCTGAGACCACACTGGCTATACATGACGTTATTTGCTTTGTCTTTTGGTTGCTTTTTTTTTTTTTTTTTTTTTTTTTTTTTTTTTTTTTTTTTTTTTTTTTTTTTTTTTTTTTTTTTTTTTTTATTGGCTGGAAACTACTTTTATTTTGGTTCTTAATCATTCTTTTTTTCATTTTGTTCGAATAAAGTATCCCGAGAAATTTGAGGAAATTTAGGATTTTAGGGACGGACCGAGGCCCTCGAAATATTAGATTTGTAATAATATCAAACGATTAGTGATTTAATCCATTTTCTAGGCTCCAACAGATCTTAACAAAGGATACTGGAAGAAATCAGACTCTGTCTACACTCCAGAAGAAAAAGGGATAGTCGGGTTGACTTTCAGTCCCTCTGGTGACAACCTCTATGATCCTTGCACAGACAAGGATCAAAATCTTTTGTCAGACGAGTTGGCTCATCAATGCTCTCAATCATCTCGAAAGGATAACCGAAAAACCGAAACGGCTGATGCTTCACCTGTACCTGGCCATAATTTTAGACTCAATAGATCAGAGGAAAACCTTTTCCGTCCTAGCAGTACTCCATCTCTAGATCAGGTACGAACAAATAAACTTGTTATATCTGGCTCAAAAGTACTAAAATCAGACAATTTCTTTCAAAATGTTATTAACCTTGTTTTTTCGCTAGTAAAGTAAGACATAAGATTAAAAAAACAAAAAATTCAAATTTCTTTGGATTCACTAAGTTGTGTTCATCTCATCTCGAAAAAAAAGTTTAAGCCTTTGATAACCGGTTTCCCATCAAAGGAAACCTCATTTGCTTTCAAGATTAAAAACATTTTATGAACCATTGTTAGTTGTTTTACAAAGACAAAGAAACTGTTGGATAGTTTAGAGAAAGTAATAGATTTCTATTTTTTTTTTTTTTGGGGGGGGGACCTGAAAGCTGTTTTTCTGCTCACATGTCTGGACGTGGCAGTTTGTTATTAATTTTGATTTTAGTGTTAGGTATATTAATTCAAATCTTCCAAGGAAATAAAAGGCTCTTTTCGACAAGACAGGGAATTGTTCAAAACGGCATGATTTAAATTGAGGCTTCCCAGGCGGGGTTTAGATGCTTGTGTTGCAGAAGGTGTAAGGAAAGGAAGTTTTGGGGTGATTTCAAAGAGTTTCCATAGTTAACTAGTATGACTCATATATAATGAAAAATTTTGGCAAAATATTGTAGCGGAAGTCTGTTAAGAGATGCTGAGAGGCTCACTCTGCGTTGCTTGGCGTGTATTTCTGAGCGTCACGTGCGCTTCACAATTCTGCCATGCACGGCACAGTCCTTGTGATGCTTGACACAGTTCTGCCTCACTTGGCACATTCGAGTCACGCTCGGCACGCGCCACATGATGTACTTGATTTCTGAAATTGGCGACCTCTCGGTGGCTGGGGGATTGTGCCATAAAACTCAGTGGGTTGTTGTCCTGGAAATTTTTCGCTTTTGAACTCCTCCCCCAAACGAAATACCAAGATATGACAAATTTTTTCTGCTTTTTGCGTGCATTATTTATTTTTTGTGTTGGTTTAGAATTTCCAGAATTTTCTGGGTATTTACTTATTCATTCGACTATAGGACATGGTCTCTGGCAGATTTTAGTGAAAAAACATCCAAAACTCCTAAAATATTAGCTGTTTTCTGCTTGCTCTAATCTTTACTTAATTTCTGTTGAAATTTTTTTAAATATTAAGCCTTTTAAGTTATTGTATTCAGTTTTGAAACCTCAGATTTTTTTTTGGTTAAGCTTATTATTTCCTAATTATTCATGATGTCAAACAACATGATTGTTTTTAATTTTGGTTTTTTCCCCGGACTTATTAAAATTGCCTATTCATGCAAAATTATTGACTTCAGAATGGAGTCGTGTTATTATCGTTTGGAAACTTTTGATTCTCTTTGTTACCTATCATGTTATTTCTGCACTTTCATTATCATGAATTTTTTCAGGGGAAAACTCATTATTCTTCTAGGTTCAGTAAACTTTGGATTTAATCTAACTCCGAACAACATAAAATGACTGTTATTTGAAAATGCGCTGATTCAGAATGACCAGATCTATACCGCTACGTTCTTTGTAATTTTTTCTTAATCACATCATTTCTAGAATTTCATCAAAAGTGATTATACTATAATTTCGGTTTCAGGAAATGCCTGATGGAGATAATTTCAATAAAACACAATTTTCAAGGGTCACTCACAAGCAAGGAAAACACTCTAGTCATGGAAGAGGGCGAGCGAGAGAGAGAGAATCAGAGGGAATTGGGGGTTGGAGTGGAAATGAATATTTTTCAGAGACTCAAGTTATTTGTCATAAAAGGATTATAGATGTCATAGATGTATTGCAGAATGAATCCATATTTCATCATTACAGTCATCGATATCATATTGCGAATGGGGGAGAGTGCTTCCTTCCGATATTTATCTGCTGGGCCCTCCTTCTTGGAGGGTTTGGAAAAATAATGTTAAAATGTTAAGGATTTGGATATGTGTATCTCAATTGCTTTTCTTGAGCATTTGATCTTTCCTTTTTTTTTAAATCTCCTGATATCACAAAATGGTTTTGATTCAACACCCATAATTGCAATAATGATTTTATTAGCCGTTAACTAAAAAATTGCAATGGCTTAAAAGGAAAGAAAAATGCACACCAAAACAAACACAAATCAGTTTTTTTGTGATAATGTTTAGTAACTAAGGTAGTGTCAGGGTCGAAATAAATTGCGACATCTACGCGCTACTTCCAAGCCGCTCCAGTTGAATGCTGTTACGATATCAGCATATTTATCCTCCTTTGACGTTCAGTAGCTGAACCACCCTACATAGAAATCTTTTTTGATTAAATTTTACCTTAAATATTATTCACCATCAATTTAATTTTTCTCTGTGTGAAAATGGGTGGAACTTTAAAGCAGGACGGCCGAAATGACCACGATCCCCAGCCAACCATAAATTTTATACCTTGTTAGTCGGTAATTTATACTATTAAACGAGAGTATATTCTATAGTTTTCAATGGTAAAAATTACCTTTAAATATTGCTGTCGTATCGCAAAGACAGAAAATCATGAGTGATCTACAGTTGTAGGCAGGGTTTGCAAGAGAAATTCTCGGGACCGTTACAAGTTTGTGGTTCTGGTTCCGCTTAAAGACTTACATCTCTCGTTTAGAGAAAAATCATAATCATGCAAGACTAAATATGTATATTAAATGTTTTGCAGTGAAAATGAAAAAAAAAGAATAACAATTGGACAGTACGTCAGATCCTATTCAATACTTGACCCATCCAAATCCTGAGATACCATTCTCTGTCCGGTGTCTCTGGCCGGGTTTATGTATTCCACAGGTTGTTTGTATTTTTAAGAGCTCTTACTACCTTAAGTAAATTACGGCCTTCAGTTCAGTGCATTATCTGCTAATTCACGTACATACGCAGGAACCTATTTCAGGGGAGGCACGCTTATGTGCCTGAATGACCCCCTAAGGTTTCTTGAAGATTAAAATATTCTCTTAGACTTGGTTACATTAGCGCGAAAAGAACCTTGCTCATGGAATTTCTTTCTTTTAGATCCAAACAGATCTAGGCAATTAAAGCCTTTTAATATGGTTATTGAGACTATATTATGAAAAAGAATTCTGTTTATAAAACCAGTCGCGTACACGAAACCCCATTTCGCAATATTTTTGAGGGGAAAGGAATAAACTAAAAAATGGCAGAAATTAGATATATGAAAAGGGAAAATTTCTTAAAAATAAAATAAAAAAGAGCATGGGAATGGGGTCTGAAGATCCCCTCCTCTCCATACTATGGTCTAGATAAGATTATTCCTCGTGCTCTGCAAACAAATTTCATTTCTTTTTTTTTTCAGAGGTCGCATTCTGATAATAGCAGTGCAGCCTCGACACCAGGTCAGAAAACAAAGAAGAACAATAGATCACCATATAGGTTTTCATTACCATCAGCTCATAGAAGTTCAGCTCTAATCAGAAAAAATGTGATGCAAACTTTTAGGAATATTGGGTAAGCGTGTTTATGATTTTATTGCTTGGCTTTGTTTTCTAGATTAGCACCGCTCAACTAGAGGTATATACACCCGAAGGATGCGAGAAAGGACTTCTGGAGGTAAGGGCGGATCTAGAGCAAACTCTTGGGGGGGGGGCAATGTGACAAGGACGCCAATGAGCAAAATCTTCAGGGGGGGGCGAATGTGACAAATGTGCCAATAATTGACCAAATTGACAAACTTATTCTGAAAAAGAGTGGAAAAAAAAACAGGGAAAGAGGGTGCCAAAAAAAATCTTGGGGGACAAGCCCCCTGGCCCCCTGGATCTGCCGGTGTCTGGAGGTGTTAGAAAGGACTTCTGGGGGTGGTGTTTACAAAATTCTATATAATTGCTGAATATGGCATTATACAGTGTTGTATTTTAGCTGCACTGTTGTAGATAATCTAAATGGATGTAAAATGATTTTGTAAGACTTGAAGGGCTCAGTCCTAACAGTGGTCGAGAACCCCTGGCTCAGGTCACCGAAGCGAGATTTCGGAAAGGGAAACTAGAAAATATTTGCTAAATACTTGAACAATATGAAATAATAAATCAATAAGTAAGTAATTTATTAATAAATATTAAGTTATATAAGTACCAATATTTTTAATATCCCAGTAATTGTCTTGGAAATTGGTGCAGGATAATCTTTTAACACAATTGTAAATTAAATTAATTGATCTCATCCACGTAAATTAAAAAAGAATCATCCGAGTAAATTAAAAAGAATAATGTAATAAGTACTATTATCTTATATAGCAAGAAAACAAAACAAACAATTGACATTACAGTATGAAATGTGGTGACAAACCCGACCCCGGATAACAAACAATTTAAGATAACACATAGACAAAAAGACACGTAAACAATTATGGCTGCTGAAATTGTGTAATGCTGAAAGCGATTTCTATTCTTAATTAAAATTGTACTTTAAAAGTAATATACTTTACAAATGCATTTATTTGCAATACTTACTGCAATAAAAACTTAGATGAGTCATGACAAAATCATATTTTTGTACACAATCTCGTCGTACACATACACATAACACAGAAAGATTGTCATATACAATAATGAGTAAGGGTTAAATTTAATGGTGGAAACAATTGCTTTTATATTTGTTTTAGGAATTCTGCTTTTAAGGTCACAAATTGTTTCAAACTAATGTCCCAACTATAGTTAGTACATTTTCCAATATCCAAATATCCAAGACTATTTCTTTTTAGTGTATTTCTCTTCGTGTTCTTATTACCTGCAGTAGAAGCTATTCTTTTCTGTTTGGCTATTGGTAACGATCCCACTTACCTCAAAGTTGCTGTTGTCAATGATGAATTCCCGAATGCAACGCAAGGGATGGACTGCCCTTTTTTTGATGATTGTACTTATGAGTATTACAGTTGCCGGTTCCTACGACACATAGACAACCAAACGATTGTTAAGGTATGTAATTGTGATTTCGTCACTTTGGCTTAAATTATCCTTAATTGAAATAAATATTTTGTTTTGGTATCAACTTAGTTGCCCAAACTTAGGCATTTTTGGGACTTCAGTTCATTCTGTCAAGTTTTAAAGGCTTTAAAAGGGGTCTTAAATTCTTTTGACTCAAATTAAAAAAGGGTGTAAAAAATCTGTCTTTTTTTGTAATTTGTCTTGATAATTTGTTATCATAGTTTTTAGAAAATTTAACAATCTACTACTACTACTAACAACTCAACGCAGCACCAAACCGCCTGAAGCCAACACAGCTACGCACGCTCCTCCTCAATCCAAATCTATTCAAGCCTCCCTCTTTACACCATCCCAGGAAGTTACCATTTCCTTTATATTCTTTCTTTATGACATCCTTCCACCCCAACTACGGAAGACCCACTAAAATCTAACATAACTGTAATAAATTCTTGGACTTTGATTTGTTTCACTAAGGAAACTAAAAAAAGGAAGAATCAAAACAGGTTTTGGAATAACAATTAAGTGCCTTCAAAAACTAGAATCCTATTCATACTCTGTTTGTCAATTTGCTTTAAAAAGTCACTGGTAAATATTTATTGCTGTCGCTTTTTGAAAGCACTAGCATTTTTTGATTCCTAAAACATATATAAAAAACTACCTTTATTTCTTTTAAAAACTCTTTTTTGATCAGTTTTCTTTTTTAATTATTTGTTTCTTTGTTGAGGTTTTACCCAAACAGAGGTTGATTTAAAGGTTCTAGCAACAAAGCACAGTCTACATGTCAAGATAGAAGCAATACCAAAAACTGAATGCTTGTATCCACCTAGGAATAGTTTTTTTTTTAAGTCGGGCAAATAACCAACTAATAAGATTCTGGTAACTTATTTTCAGTTTCTATGGGTTTTATTTGTTTTTAGTAGACGCATAGGTTAATAGGTACTGATTATTTCTCCTTTTAGTCTTTTTTTTCCTCACAAGTCATCATTATCTTGTTTACAGCAGAATTCAAGCCGAGCACGAAATGTAAATATTGAAGTAACTTTTCTGCATTTTTATTTATGATTCTTAAAAACTCTAGTTAAAAAATTTTTGATTCGCGCGCTTTTGCTTCTCATTCTGAAATAATAAAAAAAGAATAGTCTCAAAGGTTGAATTGTTGTGTTGAAAAAGTTTGAGTGAACATAATTAATGAGATAGAAGTCATTTATGCCAGCTTCAGGGAACAGGTGTTAGGAAAAACCATCCCCGATGATTTTTTTGGGGATGAGCTTCCCTCCCCCCTTCAACCCTAAAAAAGAATGAAAGTGCTTTACTGAATCCATAAAATATAGAGTTTTGGCTAAGTTGAAAATATGAGCTCCAGTCACTTCTGGAAGAAATGAAATTTACTCTCGCGACAGATAGGTCCCCTCAACATTCTGCTCCGGGACCAAATATTTCTTATTTGTGCGATTTTTGTTTTTGGCTATTGCATGGAGAGTGAGATGGGGAGCAGCGCAATAGGCTTGTGTCGCAAAACACGCCGATATACATTTCGACATACTTCGTTCTGAAAGAGTAATGATGCATTGAGATGATTCAGCTATAACTTTGTCACGAAATTAAGGTAGATTAAGTGCAAAATGATTTATCTGAAAGTACAACTGTCAGAACATATGCGCACATTGGGACCATTGATGCGTGCCAAATTGGACTGGTTTCCAGCATGGTAGATTTTCACCTATGATGTTGTAATGTTCTTTGCTGTTCTAGAAGAAGTTTCGTTATAAATTACCAATGATCACTCCTCTCTCGTTTTTCTGTATCCAAAAGCCCAAGAGGTATTTATGTTAAAAGTTCGTCATAATATTTTTATGACACTCTATAATCACAAAAACGAGGTTCATGACAGGAGCTGAGATTTTGCATCAGATCTTTAACTTCTGGAGTTTTTTTTTCGGTTTCAACTAATCGTTTTGTCAATTCCCGTAGGAAAAGTACCTTAATGATTATGAGTGTGTAAAGAAATATTGCCTTTCCACATTTTTTAATTATGTCATTCAAGCTATATTTCTCCCTTATTGGTATTTATTTTTTGTTTTCTTGAAGTTTTTGTTGATACTACCACCCATTTACTTCTTATTGATGGTACAAAACTAGTCGGGGCAGAAATACATTTCTAAGGTAAATGTCGTACTGAAAAAAATAAGCTTCATAAATTAAGTAATACTAGTGATATCATTGAAGTCTATATTTTCTGAAAGGTAATCTGTCTTGGTAATACCAGAGAAATATTTTTTAACTTGGGGGGGGGGAGGGTATAAAACAGTAGGAGCTAGAAGTCATAATTTTAAGCGCAGTTCCTAATTTGGGTCGTCTGGTAATAAATTACTCTGTTGTTTTTACGTGGGGAGGGGTGAAACAGGCATAGTAGAAGCTATACATAATGTTTATGCCAACATATTCAAAGATTATCAGCCCTTTCGCCGCTTCTTGGCCATATATCAAAGGAAATGATTCATATATGTATGATCATGCGAGCCTAAAGTAATGACTGAATAGCCTACTATAAGAATAAGATACCCTTTTACAATTAAAATACATTTTTGCTGAAAACACGTTCGCTAAATAGCCCTGTTTCTGATCGTGCTAAAATTATTTTGTCATAAGATAACCATTTAGTATGATATTTTTCCAGATTCCGTATCCGACCGTTGACCTTGCTCAGGAAGCTGCTAAGAAAGGTGATGTCTGGGCTGTAATTCATATGCCTCAAAACTTTACTGATGAAATAATGGTGAGAAACTCTCAAGGCTCAGATAGTGACATGGAAACCATTATTGGCAGTCAAATATCTGTTAACATGGACTGGACAAGTAAGTGCATTCTTGTAATAAATATTACTGATACAAAAAGCGAAATCTTGCTTTAGATTCGTTTAAATTAATTTTACGTTTTAGTGGTAAATCATTTCTGTCCCAATCAATTTTGGACTGAATACTTTTTAGGTTCCTGTGTATTTGCTTATTTTATTTATTTAAAAAGAATCGTTCCAATCTGCCTTTTATGCTTAGTGTATAAAATTGATAGCATCCAAAAAAAAGTTCCAACCTTTAGGGTTTAATGCGGCCTGGCGTGTTTCGTTTGCATTTCTTCCTCTTTGGGTCTTTCATTCTGCAGAAACAGTTCTAATCAAACCCATTACATATTTATGTCTTTTGCTATCAAATCATGGATGTCGATAGATAGAAGAGGCAAACCAGGTTTAAAAATCTTTGAATACAATTATGGGAGGGAGGGGGTACCTTTTAAATCATTTGCCAGCTCAATATAGTTTTTTTTTTTTTGCAAGCCAGACAATATATTTTTCACATCAATAATTGGTTTGCAGTGACAGCAATAAGATCCGTGGTCCCAGCAGTGTGAATGTTATGGCCGTAGTTTTAAGACTCACTTTTTCCAACGAACAATATAATTGAGACTCATTTTAAGGAACTCGAAGATAGCTTCTTGGGATTATTTTTTCCTGCATTTCTATATTGAGTCGATTTTGTTTTTCTTTTTTTTTTGCAATTATAATAAAAAATTTTTAATAAGATTCCATTGTCTATACTCCTTTGCCGTATTGATCTTATGGCTTTTTTTTTTGAAGTCGTACTGGGTAAACTCAAGAAAATATGTTCTTTTCATCAAATACTTTGTGGAGGTTTATATGCAACTTTTTTTCTTTTTTTTAACGCCTAATAATCGAAGAGCCCCTTATAATTTATTTCTTAAATATTTAAATATATTTTTTGGGGTGTTTTGGAATATTTATAGGGTTTAACTGAAAAAGCTAATTGGCTAATACTCTGGCTCACTGTATTTAAGTAGTGATTGCAGCAAACTTCTGAGTTTGGAAGGTTCCAAAAGAGAATAAAAGGGAGCAGAGAATAAAATGTCCTGCAATCTTGGTTGCACGCGACATTTTTTCATGGATTTTCTTCATAAGGGTCATTGTGTCTCTAATTTCGGAACTCATGCTTTGGAGGATAGAATTTGAAGCCAAAATATCTGATACCCGATATTTTGAGTATTTAGAATTTTGGTATAAATTTTGCAAAAATTAGGTACTCCTCAGAACTATCAGATTATCTTTTGTAATATAAAACATTTTGTGAATTTATAAAAAAAAAAGTTTGTGATTCCATAACATTTGTAGCTGTTACCATAAATACACACTAGGAAGTGTTTTCGTTGCTAACAGAAATAAATCAACTGTGTCGACCTTGCTTACAAGACCTTAATTTCGGAAAAGACAGGGTCTTACCATTGAAAATGAATAAATAGAAAAATAATGGATAACTTCAAGGCCTTTTTTATAATAAGATTCCAAAAATCCCCAAGTCACATAACATGACTTGAAATCGTAACAGCTGTCGACTTAGTAGTCTGCCAAAATGGCATGTTTCTCAGAAGGATCGTTCAACCTTTTTTGTTTTTTTACTGTTCTTTTTTAGTTATTGCGTTTTAGGTCCCTTTTATTCGCTTTCGAGTTAAGAGAGAGACATGGAGAAAGAGAGAATGAGAGGACAGAGACGAAGTGAGATAGATAAATAGGGGGGGGGGTGCAGCTTTACAGTAGAAAAATAATTATAACAGTTGTATATTATAAAATTTCTGGGAACTTATTTTTGTATTACTTTGAAATTTGACTCCTACTTGTTTTACTTATGTCACCTTATAAGCTCTTTTGTTTTATTTTTAGAAATTAAATTAATTTGCATTTTTATTTTGGCAAATTAATGTATTGGTGCATGTAATTTTGAGCAATTTAAATCCGGTGAAGCAGAAATTGTTTTCCTTTTTTCAACATGTAGCAGATACTTCATGGTTGGTTTTTGATGCTTTTCGGCTTATGAACATGCCAAACGACTTTCCTTCCACTAATTTCGTATTGCGTAATCTCAAAATGACTACTAGTTCTATAATTCTGAGAATGTAAAAACCCAAACTTTCTTTTAAATAAATCAACACTACATGAGATAAATATGCTTATCAGTTGTTTGATTCGATTCAAAAATTTTGATTAGAAGCTAGTGAGTTTCTTTCTCCTGATGTCAAAATATTTGCTTTTACAGGTCTCGCCTTTCCTGTACGCTTTTCAGTCTGTCCACCTTTTCTGTTTACCCTTCCACCCTTGAAACGTCGCTATGATTCTTCTAGAAATTATTCCAATTGAGGGTAAATGGGACGCTGCCAAAAAAGCATCAAATCCATAAAACTAAGAATAACTTTGTTGCATCCTATTCTCAGGACCAATTTTAGCAGTACAGAAAACATACCCATATATAATATTTATTCTCCTGAATAATTTAATTCACTTTTTTCCTAGACTACTGTGCAAGGTGGGACGAGGGCTGTTCCGGGCCGGTCTATTAAAATATAAATGAATTGCCAATCATATACCTATACAAATATTTTTATCTCATACAAGTGATTTTTATTGTTATATTCCCCACCCCCTTCTCCTTGATATAAATTAAAACATATAGGTCTGCACAGCAGTTCTGAGTGGATCACAGTAATGGTGCCTGACCGCGATTACATGTAAGAACAGAGTTCTACAGTCTAGACCGAACAACGTTTGAATAATTTTTCTGATCTTCAAGCTGAATAACATGAAAAAAATGCTATTCTCTCTTGTCGGTAGGGTGCTAATAAATGGTTAATTAGTGCACTTTTTTAGATCAACAAATCTCTTTGATTATTCAAAGACGTTTGATGGATGCTTTTGAAGACTTCCAGAAAGATATTCTCACCACATGTGAGCTTGAAGAAGCTGCTGGAACACTTCCTCTACAGGTTCGAATTTTTTCTGCTTTTTTTATATTATTTGTAATAATTGTAATTTATAAATTTCACTAAAACATAATACTGAAAACAGCTGAGAAATCTGTGTTATTTCAATATTCTGCAAAACTTGTATTATTTAGAAGGCTGTGTGTAGCAAGGAAATAAACGGGTTTAGTTGGAAATGACTATAACATATGATTGTGATATAACATTCTTGTGATGAACATCAGAGATGTATCCGCCTATTGCTCTGAAAAAGCTAGCTAACGGTCACATTTTACTCTATCACTAGTGAAGCGAAAAAAATTGGGAAACTAGATAAGAAATAGTTTCAACAAAAATAAAAATCATCAAACAAATATGATGCACTCCCCTCCCCTCTCACATAGGCCCCATCTCTTTTAGAACTTCCTCGACACCCTGAATGGCTCATGTACACTACTGCTAGATTACTCTTGCTTTATTTGTATGCTATTATGCATATGTCTAGCTGGGTGGTTAGCACGCTAGACTTGAAATCCTTAGTTCGCGTGGACATAGGTTCGAGTCCCCGTGTCGCTGGCTATTTAGTTTAGAATGTGGGTCAGTGGTGTAACTGTAAGCTCAGCCAGAGTCGACCCAGCTCTAAATGGGTACCGAAAGAAATCTGAGGAAAATAAACAGGAAGAGTATGCGAAAGCACAGGATGGCTTGCCCCCAAGGGCCCCCTGGCTGAAGGTCCATGAAACGGATATCAGCACCGCCGGTAGGGACTGTAAAGTCCAATGTCGTGTTATTTATCTTTTTTACCTTCATTGTTTGTTCTCATGGTGTGAACAAGTGAAGATTTCTTTTTATCACAGTTTGCAAGTCAGAAAGCCATTGTAATTGACACTGCCAACTCAAAAGCCTACTCAAATGTTTTCATAATTCTATGGAGGAGGGACTTAGGATGCTTGATTTGATCAAAAAAGTATTCCCCTACTAGTATTTGACCTGTGTACAGTCCTGTCAATTTAAATTTCCTGAACTGCCCAATTTTTTTGAAGTCTGAATCTTCAGGAATTTTGGACTTGAGGAAGTTCAGTAAGCAATTAAAGTACTGGTTTTAAGCGCAACTGAATAAGGATTTTATTTTGTTGAAGAATTTTCATTAGTTGATAAAATCCATTGAGAACGATTTAAGAGTTTAAAAAAAAATTAAGGAGGAAAACTTCTGATCCTCTTGAAGCTTCCATTTAACCTGAAAATCGGATTTCGTATTAAATGTCCCTTATGTCATTTAATATCCAAGTTGTTCAATTGCTACCATGTGCATATTTGTTCTAACAATAACCGGTATAGAGATAAGATATAAAGCGGTAAACTCTAGAACTTCCTTTATGAGGACAGTTCAAAGACCCCCTTGGGAAATTTGAAGAGAATTCACAAAATTCCAATATTTGAATGTAACGACGAACATGTTTCTAAATATAAACTAAAGATATTGGCTAATACAATTAATCAGTTTGAGACGACTAAAAATATTCCCTATCATTTTAGTCTTGATATTTTACGTAACTAAAAGCTATAACTGTAAAAGTGCATACATTATACTTTTTATTAATTAAAAAAAAAATACTTAGGCTCATCCTAAGTGAAAATAATACAGTTTTGCAGCGCTCCAATTTGGAATTTCTGTTCTAACTATTTTTCCTTTCCTTTTTCCAGTTTATTAACCCAATATATGGAGAACCAAACCCAAGTTTTATGCACTTCATGGCACCTGGTGTTATCTTGACGTAAGTTTGTTTTCTTTCTGTAATGTCAATCTTGTATAGCTTTTTCTTTTATAAATCTTTAATATCTTTTTACTTACTTTATACTTACTTTATACTTCATACACTTACTTTGTAGCTATTATAATCTTTAAAAGCTTTTCGCTTTTTCTCAAAATTTGCTTTAGCAAAAAAAAGTTGTATATTACTCAACAAGAGCTTTTTCTAAGGCTTTTCTAAGCTTCTATAAATTTTACTTAGTAAATTAAGGAAATAAAGCTAAGCACGGTTTTTCTAAGTTTCTATAAAGGAAGCTACAAAATATTTACTTTTCGCTCCCTCCTTTTTAACAAAGAGTGTGAAAATTTGACTAGTTTGGTAAGTATAACCTGTAGCCGTGAACAATAACCATAAGGACCAATTTTTTTCTAGTATCTGTCATTCAGAGGTGTCTATGTGTTATAACTAAACTTTGGCTCTATCAAAGCTGTCTTTTTATTAATCAAAATTTTGATGCGTCAGGTCTACCATCAATAGTGATGGTAGAATTTATCATCTCTCATGTTCATTTAGCTTTTGTTTCTAGTTTAGAGATATTTGTATTAGTTGATACATTTAAAAATTTTTGTCATTTGTTTCTATAATTTCTATAAATTTTTACCATTTCGGGATACACTGGGATACATTGTATATTCCATCTATTCTCTTCTCATCGGGGTAATAATGGGTCTATTTATTAAACTAGTAAAAATGTCTGTGCACTTATATATTTTAAGTTCCTATTTATTTAATTTTAGCATTTTGTATTTCATTGCCGTCGCTCTCACTGCCGCTGTATTCATTAATGAAAGGAAACAAGGATTGCTTGATAGAAGTCTCGTTGCTGGTAAGTTTTTATTGGATTTTTCATTCGTGGCTTGAAGCAACGTTTTTAATGACCCCTCGCTCTCCCGAAATTTTTGTCCCACTCGTAAGAACGTAACAAAATGTATATATTTTTTATATATATATTTTGAAGTTTTTTCTAAGTAACCCCTCCCCCCCTCTCCCGAATAAAAATTTTGTCGAAGTCTCGTTGCTGGTAAGTCTTTACTGGATTTTTCATTCGTGGCTTGAAGCAACGTTTTTAATATGTTACCATGGTAAAGATGAAAGGGCGAAGGGAGGTCGTATCCAGGGAAGTGGTGGCTACCGGGTTTGACCCCTCCCCCTAGCAAAATTTTGTTCGACTCGTCCAAAACGTAACAAAATGTATATAAACATTTTTTTTATTCCTGTTTTAAAGTTTTTTCTTAGTAGCTTCCCTCCCACCTGCTGAATAAAAATCGTGGAGACATTGCCCTAAAAATCGCATTGCCCTAATTTTGTTGTTAAGTAGTTGATTTGCTTATTAAATAATATACAACATATTTTATGGTTGAGTAATCATTATTTGTTCTTTGGGTTACCTTATTTTTTATTTAACTGAAAAATTGCAGCTATATCCTTTGTTATATCAAGTAAACGTTTATGTACAACTTCGGTTGACTCGCTCGTAGTCTCAGATACAGGATAGACGTAGAATTTTCAAGGTCAAAACGGCTGCACCCGTTCAATAGGGTCGCACTTTACAATAGGTTTCGAAATAGGAATTGCTTTCTAGATAATTTAAGAGTTTTTCGCAACCACTTATCTAAATTTGAGCGTTTGACTCCATAAAAAGGAGAATGTTTCGGACTTGGTTTGTGAAAATACTTACTGAGGTTTACGGTCAGTCAGTCTCTTGCACTATGCCGCTTGGATGCCGAACGAATTTTTTGTTTACTTATGATGTTTCAAAATTTATTTATTTTCCAAGAAAACATTCCCGTTTCTGCAAAATGACTAGTTTATTGTTCGCACGCGTACAAAAACGCCACGTCTGTCCAGTTTATCAATTTTCTGAAAAGTAAAATTGGATTCAGTTGGAAAACCACGCATTGAAATATGATTCTTATTGTAAGGCATCTCTAAGTGGTCCTTAATCTATCAATATTATTGCCAAAAATTAATGTGCTATTTCGGTCAATATTTGCTATATTTATGATATTGAGTTACTTGTCAAGTGATCGAGTTGAATTCTTCCAAACCAAGTGGATATGGACATACAACCCCCAAACGGGTTGTGGAATATTGACAACAATAGTTTACGATCAGAAGTACGTGACCAGTATATTTAACGAATAGTATCAACGACACCAGCGATTGTGTAAGGAGTTACTTTTAAACGTTAAAAGCAAATTGATGACATTGTTGATCTTGCTATAATAAGATTCTTGTTGATGATGTACTTATATAATACCTAAGTCTTAAACTTTCGGCATATGGAAAAAAATACAGATTTATTGAGCTTTTGAGTGAACTTTTTCTCTCCCTGGCAAGTGCTGCTTAAAAATTTACCGGCATAATATGACGTCAAAGCAGGAAAATATTCATGATTTCGTTTTAGTAACAGTTTCAAGTAATACAACCGGGAATACCTGCAGTCTAGTAAAGAGCGAAGTGAGTAGCCATTTTTGACATAATTAGTTTTGTGCGCCACATTTATACCTTTCTGTCTTTTGCGGAAGGTGTAACTTTATTTGATCATCCCTATCTTACTGATTTGCAGTATCTAACGAATAGGATTTTTTTTTAAGAGGATGTGATGCAGTTTTGTTAAAAAGAAAAATAACTTTTAAGAAAAACCCAAGATGATAGCTCCAATTTTTATTAACTGCCAAATTCTTAACACTTGATGAAAAGCTTGCCAATATCAGTTTCATAAAAAAGGTAAAGGGCACATATGCTATCTTCCTGCTTACCTTGGTCATCTTCTGGAAATTCCTGTTTTAAAGCCTTGGGTAGAATTACTTCCGCAATGTTCCGTAATAACTGTCTCAAATTTGACTCCGTTGTAAAAGGCTCTGTTATTTTGTTCTGTCCCATAAGCTTTTTTGTTTGAAATCTTTTTTACAACCTGAAGATTGGCTGAGACACCTTGTTATGCTATTCTGTCCCACCTACTCTTACACAATAGTTATGTAATTTAAGGTATGAGGAAGAGAAACAAGTGTTTTAGATCCATTGAACTTGAATTATTCGACGCAAAAATTGCATGATGATTCTGTCCTGTATTAGGCAGTATCTTGTTCAACGTCAAGTCTTGCGTAATGTTTTTGCGTCAATAGTTAGATAATTCAGATTCTCTATCAGTTCGCTCCTTTTTACTTGTATCTTCCCGCCTCAATTCGGAAAGCATCAACGCGAATAAAATTGACCATCATCTTCTTTACGTTCAGATCTTTGTTCAGTAGTTTTATTGATTGAGGGGGGGGCGAAGTTTATTTTAGAGGGAAGGGGAGATTAGATAGTAAGTTCTTCAAAATACTTTCTATCTTAACACTCCTTCAACGGCTCGTGAAGGATCACCCTGTGATGGGTAGTGTTTAAAGGATTGTTCTTGCGCAATATTTATGTGTCGATAATAAATCGAGCTCGTTAGAAAGTGGATAAACTCCTCTTTGTATTGCCAGATAAGCCGTCCAAAAACAAGACAGGATCAGTTGCATCTTCTTTTGTCTTAATCTAGACACACCATAACAAGTTTTCAACCCTGCTATGTCGATTAAGGGTGATTGAGAAACTGTTGGATGTCTTCTTTCCGTTTGTCCTGATTAGGACTGCAGTATTATGCAATAACTAATAACCTGTTTATTTCACCTCATGTCATTGATTCTGGAGGGATTAGATCATTTAGTGATATTAAATATAAAAAAACTAATTTTTTTTAGCTGAAAGTAAGGAGCGACATTAAAACTTAAAACGAACTGAAATTACTCCGTATATGAAATGGGTTGTCCCCTCCGCAATCCCTCGCTCTTTACGCTAAAGCTTTTAATTGTTTTAAAAAGTAGAATTGTGGCAAAGAGTCAAACTTTAGCGTAAAGAGCGAGGGATTGCGGAGGGGACAACCCATTTCATATACGGAGTAATTTCTGCTCGTTTTAAGTTTTAATTAAATAAAAAAAACAAGTTTTTTTAACTGAAAGTAAGGAGCGACATTAAAACTTAAAACGCACAGAAATTACTTCGTATATGAAAAGAGGCTGCTTCCTCATCAACGCCCCGCTCTTTACGCTAAAGTTTGACTCTTTCCCTCAATTCTTCTTTTTAAAACAGTAAAAAACTTTAGCGTAAAGAGCGGGGCGTTGATGAGGAAGCAGCCTCTTTTCATATACGAAGTAATTTCTGTGTGTTTTAAGTTTTAATGTCGCTCCTTACTTTCAGTTAAAAAAACTTGTTTTTTTTTATTTAATTTCTGAACGTTTTTGAATCAATGCATGTTTTGATTTTGGCTCTCCGCAGAGGAATAATCAAAACGAAATTTGCATATTTTTTTTTGTTTTGGCTCAATGGCTTTCTCATAATTTTGATCGAATGATTTTGAGAAAAAAAGAGCGGGGGACGAAGCCTAGTTGCCCCCCGATTTTTTGGTTAATTAAAAAGGCAACTAGAACTTTAAATTTTTTACGAATCTTTTTATTGGTAAAAGATTTACGTAACTTATAAATTAGCTTACGTAAAGAACTTTTGTATTCTCATGTTTTTATTACATATATGAGGGGATTCGCCCCATCGTCAGTACCTTGCTCTTTACACTAAAGCTTAAATTTTATCCCGATTCATTAAGAATGACCCCCTGAATCACAAAAGCCGTAGAATAAGTAGTTGAAATTACTGAAAATACTTTAGCGTAAAGAGCGAGGTATTAGAAGGAGGTGAGCCCCTCATATGGGTAATAATTTCTGTTTGTTTTAAGTTTTATTGCTGTTCCTTACTTCCAGCTGAAAAAGCTTTTTCACTTTTATTTTTTAATTGTTTTTTTTTTAAATAATGCTAGTAAATCCTGCTCTCCCTTCATGGAAATTTTCTTCTCCCATTACAAATTCTCGAAGGAAAGTTCCCCCAGCATATCCCCCTCTTCTCAACCCCTCCCCCAAACCAAAAAAATCCTCCTGAAAACGCCTGTATACTTCCCAATAACCATTACTATATGTAAGCACAGGTCAAAGTTTGTAACTTGTTGCCCCTCCCACGGGGACTGTGGGGGAGTAAGTCGTCCCCAAAGACATAGTTATAAGGTTTTTCGACTACGTTGAATAAAATGGCTATCTCAGAATTTTGATCCGTTGACTTTGGGAAAATAATTAGCGTGAGAGGGGGCCTAGTTGCCCTCCAATTTTTCGGTTACTTAAAGAGGCAACTAGAACTTTTAATTTTTAACGAACGTTTTTATTAGTAAAAAATATACGTAACTTAAGAATTAACTTACGTAACAAACTTTCATGATCTTATATTTTTATTATGTATACGAGGGGGGTTGCATTCTCGTTAATACCTCGCTCTTTACACTAAATCGTAAGTTTTGTCCCAATTCTTTAAGAATGACCCCTGAATCAGAAAGGCCGTAGAATAAATAGTTGAAATTACTAAAAATACTTTAGCATAAAGAGCGAGTTATTTATCTCCTCCTAAATACTCGCTCTTTATGCTAAAGTATTTTTAGAACCCCTCTTATGCATAATAATCTCTGTTCGTTTTTAGTTTCAATGCTACTCCTTCCTTTCATTTGAAAAAAACGTTTTCATGTTTATTTTTCATTGTTTTCTTATAGTAATGCTAGAAAATCCTGCGCCCTTTTCATTGAATTTTTCTTCCCCCATGACAGATTCCTCCAAGGAAAGATCCTCCAACATAGCCCCCTCCCCTCAGCCCCACCCCCAAACAAAATAAAATCCCCCTGAAAACGTATGTACACTTCCCAATAACCATTACTATATGTAAACACTGGTCAAAGTTTGTAACTTGCAGCCCCTCCCCCAGGGATTGTGGGGGAGTAAGTCATCCCCAAAGACATAGTTATTATGGTTTTCGACTATGTTGAACAAAATGGCTATCTCAAAATTTTGATCCGTTGACTTTGGGAAAAAATGAGCGTGGGAGTGGGCCTAGATGCCCTCCAATTTTTTTGGTCACTTAAAAAGGGCACTAGAACTTTTCATTTCCGTTAAAATAAGCCCTCTTGCGACATTCTAGGACCACTTGGTCGATACGATAACCCCTGGGAAAAAAAAACAAAAAACAAACAAATAAACACGCACCCGTGATTTGTCTTCTGGCAAAAAATACAAAATTCCACATTTTTGTAGATAGGAGCTTGAAATTTCTTCAGTAGGGTTCTCTGGTACGCTGAATCTGATGGTGGCATTTTCGTTAAGATCCTACGACTTTTAGGGGGTGTTTCCTCCTATTTTCTTAAATAAGGCAAATTTTCTCAGGCTCGTAACTTTTGATGGGTAAGATTAAACTTGATGAAACTTATATATTTAAAATCAGCATTAAAATGCGATTCTTTTGATGTAGCTATTGATATCAAAATTTAATTTTTTAGAGTTTTGGTTACTATTGAGCCGGGTCGCTCCTTATTACAGTTCGTTACCATGAACTGTTTGATATTTTTCGAGAAAATGGGTGGTTGTGGTTGATATTTCTTTCAAAATACTTTGATTTCTCCATTCTTTCTTTTAGTTTTATAGGTAAGAGGAAAGCTGAAATTCTAGTTGAACAATATTCCGTGGAAATTTTTCATTTCTGAATCACTTGTTTTCCCTCACGAATTATTTGTAACAGAACAAAGAAGTAAATTACGGGTTCTTCTTTGAATTAGTCGTGCGCTATTCAATCCGTGAAACTTTGAGGATAGGTTTTTCCCAAGACTCCAGGCAAGCGCGTCACGGCGCAGTTACGGATTTATTCAGTGTAAAAGAGCAACGGTTTTTTTTACTACTTTTTCATTTGATTTGACGTAAATAATGACGGCTCCGGTTATTTATTTCAATTTAAAATTTGTTGGGCTATATCTTTAATTTTTAGACACGTAGAACACTATTTCATTGAAATAAGATATGGCAATCTTTGTGCAAACACAATATTCAAAGATCATGGCTTTCAAGTTGTCACAGTTCGAAAAAATAATTAGTTTTTGCCTTTCAAAATACATCCCAGAATAACAATAGAGGAGCTAGGCCATCTTGAAAACCCCGTTTTACCCCTTCTTTCATGAGCCTGGGGTCATGACTATGGAAATTGATTTTGTATTTCGACTGAATAGCTCCTTGATAAGGCACTTTTGCTACGAATCGATTTTAAAGGGATATAATGTTCTGGGTGGGGTGGGAGAAATAGATGGAAAACGCAGAAAATGCAAATAATATAAAAATATAGGGGAATATCTGAGAAACGGTAATAGTTCTTAAGATATCGAGGAAGTAAAAACTCCCCTCCCTTCACAAGGTCATTTTCTTAATAGTTACATGGGGGAAAATATTGACCTATATCAGTAAACAGACGAGGGGACAGTAAAATTAAATCCTTTTTTTCATATCTATCTTGGGAATTGTCAAATATAGAGAAGGCAGACATAACCGGGAAAACAAAGACAGAGCAAATAATAGCAATATAAATCAGTTTAAAATCAATTATAAATGTCCTCAATAAGTAAAATAATTGTGAAGCTTGCTATCAAGACGTTGCCAAGGATCGTATTTTGATACTAATCCTGTTTTTCAAATTAATTTGACCCTTATACGACACCAGTCGACATAAATACTATTTTTGTTGTGTACATAAAATGCATGTACTCACGTTCCGCACGTTGTTGCGAGCTTGCAAAGGAAAATCAGTTTTGACTACGTGATTTTAGCGCTGAGATGCTGCCAAAAATTGGAAGATATAAGTAATAGGCACGTGAAAAATGAGTGGAAGCCACGTTTTGGCTGATTGTGAGGCTCGTGAAAGAAGAAAGTACCTTTTTATTGGTTGGATTAATCCATATTAGAGACTGCTATTCTGCTGTTTGATGCCTCTTTCTGTTCTACATTATCTTATTAAACGAACAATAATTGCATATATTTATATCTATTTACTTATCAGTTAATTTTTCTTGAAAAATTCACAACAATTTCTTCTGAAAATTGGTGTACTGCCATTTTTCGGTGTGAAAAAATGATCTGCATCGGTCACGACTTTGGAAAAACTCGTTTAGGGGTTTGATTTCGGAAATACATTTATCATATGAATGACGCCACAAGTACTTGAAATAGTCATGATAAATTTTGCTGAAGAAGATTCTGGTTTTCTAAAATTCAACTTTGTTTCTTATTAAAAATAAACTGATTTTTTTTATTGAAAATTTAATTAGTCATATAAATGGATTGCTTAATTACCAACCCGGGAACAGGAAGTTGAATTGGTACTATTTTAGCAGTGTTAAAACGTTAATTAAATGTAAAACATTATAAATTTTGCTGTTCTAACTACATATTTACTAAAATTCCTTTTTTATGTAACGGGTAATGCCCCATATTATGGAAAAGGCCCTGCCGTTGTGATTTCTATCTCTTATCCTTTTTTAGCGTGTATCCTTACGAAGTTAGCTTTTAAAAAATTACGGATATTTCAAATTAACGGTTGATATGCAAACGAGAAAAAAGATCAACAGATAAATTGCATAATGTGGTATCATAGAGCACATTCACTGTTATAGTTGAATGGACAGACACTTCTTCCGTGTTCATCTGCTTTTACCGCTAAATTATGTAATGTTCTCTAGAAGTTTCTTTACTTCTAGAACCACAAAAGTACAGTTTACAGCTGCAAGTGGCGACTCCACCCCACAGATTAGAACTTGAAATACCTGACGGGAAAATTCTGCATTTGACTAAAAAAACTAATAAAGTATATTCAGCGACTCAAACCGGTCATCCAAGATTTCGTAATAGGCTCATATTGCGTCAATATGGCTCATTCACCTCATCGGTTTGATGATTTCTCTAATTTTTCTTCTGTTCTTTTTTTATAGCTTCTTCAGCTAATTTGCTCATAACCACCCTTTTCAGGATAATTGTCATGCGCTTCAATTCTGTTCATGCTTCAGATTTTTCGTATTCTTGAATATGAGAGGAACAAAGAATTTAATGAATAAAGTCGTCGTCAGATTTTTCATATATATGAATAAAGTTCATTTACTTTTTTGAAAATCGATTTCGTTTTGAATCAAACCTTTCCAAAGAAATGCAAAGGGCAGAAACAGACCGGTGAGGCGCTTATAGTAGGCTCTCTTTAAGAATTACATATTTCTTTAATAATTCAAGTTCATTACAGCAAACATATATTTTTCATTTGTAAAATCTGGGAAGCACAGGACCATCTGCTCTATTTGCTAAATCCTTTAATTGCAAAGGAGGTATTGGAATCAGCCAAAATTGTTGAAGGAAATTTCTTTAGTACTCTAACTCTCTATTATAATCCTCACATTTTAGGTGTGTTTCAAAATAATTTGCCTGCAGCCCATGTTCTAAAATGTGCTTTGCCGAGCAACATATTAGGGTAGGCTGCATACTTTTATTTTTTATTTTTCTTGGATCATAGTTCTTCTTTAGTAGGTTTATCCCATTAAACTATTTACAATCTATGTTTTAAAGTGGCTATGTTTTGAAACAAATAAACCTGCCTCGCAAAGCAGAGATGTCAAACTCACGGCCTGTGGACCGCTTGCGACCCACATTATCAATTTTTACGGCTCCATTGGTAAAGGAACTATTGGAAATTGTTTTTATGCACTCGATTCGTAGGGTTGGCGCATGAAATGTACCTGGCACAACTTGATCGGGTTCATGGACTCGCATTGCGCTTGATTTGTTCATGTTGGAAATGTGTCAAATTTTCTTTTTGCCAATCTTTTTCCGATAAAACCAGCTCTATGTCGAATGCGTAAATTTGAATAATTCAAACGTCTTATAATATCAACCATGAATGCAAAATCTTACAGCTAAAATCAGGGGTGTTGTTTGGGGGAGGGGGAAGGGGTCAGTTGCCCCCCCCCATAATGTGGAGAAAAAGCTATATTCCATCCTCCTTGACTATCCAGATATAACCCCCTCCCAATAAAAATACTGGACATTCGCTCATGGCTAAAATGGATGACTAAACAAGGTTGTGGCTTGGATTTTTGCACCTAAGAATTGATGCATTTCATCTTTAAAATCGTGGAGTTGCTCCAGTATCTCGGAACACGATAGCCAATGGACCTCAGTATAGTAAGAGAGCTTGGTATAATCGCTATATATTTTGCTAAGTAAAGGTCTTTCCACATACTGGAAAAAACACCATCAGTCGCCACGTTGGAGTTTGCATCTTGCCAGTTGGAGGTTGCATTTTTATGAAGCTCATAATCACAACCAAAGATTTCTTTTCTCGTTGTGGCATCATTATTGGAACTAACTCCTGCAGTTCTTCCAACATCTTGAAGTCTTTACTGAAGGAAGCAGAAATGATGTACCGTTTAATCAAAATATCGCCTAACACTAAAGCAGAAACAAATATTATTGTACTACGCCTGTAATGTTGGTGTTTTCTTCACGTGCGGTTGAAAATCTTTCAGAAACTTGATGACTTTCCTTTTGACCGACCATTCATATTTTCAGCCATGTCAGTAATCCTTTTTGTGACGGTTTTATGGGAAACGAAAATTTAATGAAACAACTTCGTATGTGCAGGACGTACTATTATGGTAGTCTCAATCAGGCCTTTCTGATGAAATCTTCTTCGGTAAAAGATTTAGAATAATTTGAGATTAGCTCTGCCTTGCATAGCTGCACAGATACGATGAAGCATATAGCTTGCTTGTAAAGCTGCTTTGTTTTATTACATAATTTTAGAGAACACCCTTTGGTGATTTTAGAAAATACTAGAAAGTTACCTTGTGAGATTATCTCCATTTTGAAGTATATTTAGTTGCATACAGTTGGTTTCGTTTATTAATGGGAATAAGTCTCCACTCAGTTCATGATTGAACCAGTCTCCTTGAGACGGTGTTAAAAATTAGCGGCACATAACATGTCTCCATAAATCGAAAAACCTGTGGCACTGAAAGCAAAATTAAGTATCTGTTTTTTATTGTTATTATTATTTTCCCCCATATATATATATATATATATATATATATATATATATATATATATATATATATATATATATATACCCCTCTTAAACTTCGCACTTTTATTTTGGCACAAGTCATGTATTGACTTTGATACCCATGTTTGAAAACGATAGCTTTGCCAAACAACGCACAATGCTGCTGAGGTTTTTTTCATTCCTAGAACTCCTAGAGTTTTTCTTTAGTAGACTGGCTCCAATGTTTTGAAACTCGTTTATAGTCTTAGGTTTTAAAAGTACCAATGCTATAATATAATAGATCGCTATTAGTCATATTCAAGCTCCTAAAGTAAAACGAGGGCCAAACTATATAAAAGGATATTTTGATTATTTTTTTTCTTCTTTCGCCTGGTGCTTAGTTTTTTTTTTTATTGAATTGACTTAGCAAAGTGAATTTGATAGGTCGCTCTAAACTACACATTAAATAAGATAAACAAAGTTAAAGATTAAATTAGTAGCAGTTTCCAATGTTTCGAGTGATTTTTTTTTTTTAGAGAGAGAAAGATGGGTTTATTAATATAAATAAACAAACCAAAACAAGCAAATGGCCCGAAGCAAAATAGTCATAAGCAGATTAGTAGTCATAATTGAATATTCTTCTTCATTATGTGTGATTGATCATAATTATCCGCAGCTATGTTTCTTTGTTATTGCCCTTCTTCAGTAAGTATAGATGGATGGGAATCGGCACAGAAGGTATCCTGCACAAATTGAAGCTGGGACCTCGGGATCTTGCTCCTCGGGATCATGTAGTTATATAAGAAATACCCTCAATCTACTTCATCGTTTGTTTTTTTTTTTTTTTTTTTTTTTTTTTTTTTTTTTTGTTTTTTTTTTTTACACATTCTAAACTCAGGCGTGAGAATTTATTCTTGATCTTCCAGAAAAGTTGCAAAGAAGCTTATTTTCTATATTATAATTCATTTAAAGAGGGACTTATGGTATCTATAATAAATTTGATGCAACATTTACAGATTACTGCTTTCTAAACTTTTTGTTGTAGCAATACGCTTTCTAGTGTACGATTTTCAGTGACAGCTACAGAATTCGTGTTACTTAAGACCTATTTACTTTTATTTAGAACTCATTAAAAAGAAATACAGTAAATGTCCTTTTCATAATTCCGTGAAGCTACAGCGATGCGGTACCAATTTAGAAAGCAATGTTACAGATATATAACTTCAAAGTAGATAAATGTTTAAAAGAAATGTTCTCGCGATTTAGATTTTGTTGTAAGCTCTATTCTAGTTAATGTTTTTCTTCTTTTTTTTTGCGTAAAGCTGCTATGACCTTTTTGTTTTTATTTTAGGAGTAACAATGACAGAAGTTCTATTTGCCCATTTGGCAAATCAGTTGATGACACTCATCGGTCAAACTGTTCTTGTCCTGGTGACAATATTTGTTGTCTTTCAAGTACCTTGTAACGGTAACATCATGACAGTATCTGCCCTTTCTTTGTTGCAAGGTCTTTGCGGGATGTGCTTTGGTAAGTAAATACATTCATGTCTGCTTTGGTTCAGCGTGATCTGCAAATTATCTTTTCTTTTCTAGAACGGTTGAAATATTTTATACAGAAATATAGTCTATATTTCAATATAGAATTACATACATTTTTTTTATGATGGTAATTCCTTACGACACGTGTCAAAGGCTAAAGGCTGATAAACCTAAGATTCGCCCTTTGAATAAACGAACGTCATCTGAAATGACATTTCACTATGGTCCTGGAGTGAAAAAAAGACGTAATTAGCGACATATATAAAACTGTGGCTAACAAATAAGTCTGTCAGCCTGTGGAAATGGTCTCGGGAAACGGTTTACCCAAGGTTCTCAAAGGGGTTGAGCATTTCCCGCGAGATTGCATCCGTGTTTTGCATACCCAAGGTTCTCAAAGGGGTTGAGCATTTCCCGTGAGATTGCATCCGTGTTTTGCTATAATTTTATGTGCTATGACGGTCTAACGGCTGTCTTGAAATATTTCAACTGAGCCGTTAAAAAACGTATCCGCTAAAAAGAAAAAAAATGAATAAAAAAACAAACAGCTTCCTTCCAATTCTGTTGTTGTAGTTTTGCCGTTTATGTTTTAACAGATGGAAAAAACCGATTTAGTTTTGCATTTTTATTGCATGCCCTGTGTGTAAGGTATTTTGAGTCTGAAAAAAGACGCAGGTGCTAACCCAGGTCAGCGTACATGACATAATGATTGGATGTTTAAAGCGTTAGATTCATTATTCCTCCTTTTTTAACATGTTTTCTTGAATAAGGAAATGGTTCCTTTTTCTCCTTTCTACTTTTATTTCTTCTTCGAACTGGAAAAAAGGACAATAATTTTTTCTTTCTTTAAGTTGTTTTCTGAAGAAGGAAATGGCTTATGTCAACTTAAAACAGAATCAACTAAACTTTAGAAATGCTTAGAAAAATAGTGGGCAGCAAGGTTTTTCTTAACAAATTAGCTGTTCTTGCAGGTTTGGAGACTGTTTTTCCAGTGAATCTTAACTTACCATCACTGTAAACGTATATCATGTAAAAATAATTTTATAGTTTTAAAACCAATCGAAATTATATAAACTATTTTCTGTAGATAAATTTCTAAGTAAAGGATCCATTCTCACTATTGTATATGACAAATTTTATATGTATTGAAATAATTAGTTGCGTTGTAGGTATCAGTAAGATCTATGAGTTTATTTGACTCGCAAACTATGTTCTCGTGAAATACCAAGCAAAAGTAATTTTAATTTAGCGCAACTTTCTATGCGGAAGTCCATGTCTCAAATTCATTTTCTCGTTGCTAACAATAACATGATATTCCATTATAAGTTCATTGAATCAAGGTGAAAGTACTTCAGTTACCAAGAGTAAAACTGTGACATATTTCAATTAACTAGTCTTCATTCTTAAATTTATTTACTATCAAATTTTGTAATAACTAAATTTGTCAACTTATTAACTCTCAATGTATGTTAACTTCGCACTCAACTTTGCATTACAAACAACAGAGAGATTTAATTAATAAACAAAGTGGAAATACTGCATTGCCTAGGCTCAACTGGAGAGCAGCGGGGATTTTCGGTTCATTCCTATTCTTACTCCGAAGCAAGATTTTTGTCCTGAAAGTTTTTCCCTGTCCTATTAAGCTCCTCGTTCAAAAAGATGCTGTTTTTCCAAAAACTACCGAAATGTCATTCTTCTTCATCTTCTTCATATCTTTGCGAGGTCTGTGGATCCAGTCGGAGGTCCATTCACCTCTTTGAAATTCCAGGAATGCTTTCACTGATTATTGGATGATTCAAGAATAAAGATAATGGATGATGTCATCCAAGATGAAATTTTCATGTTAGAAGAAGAAAAAATATACTGACAACACTGTCTATGTTATGAATGGTAACATCATTCTTTAATTAAGTTTGTAATAACATAGACTTCCCTTTATATCTTCAGCATACAGCTTTTTTTTCAGTTTCTAAGTCTTATTTAATGTGTTTTACATTTGATGGCAATAGCTAAACAGTTCTTGTTTTTGTAATCTAATTTGATTATTATTTTTTTAGGTCTCCTTATTTCCTGCTTATGTGACGAAGAAACAAGCGCTATTCATTTCGCCGTTGGCAGTTTCTACCCTAACTTATTACTAAGTGGTAAGATGTATTTTCCTTTTACGACTGCCCTTCTTAAAATTCATTCTTACCTATCAATCCATTCTTAGCCAGGGACTGCTCCATAATTAAAAATGGATAAGATACGGAACAATTTCTTTGAAAAAATGTAAAGAGCAGGCTTTGTGAAGCCCTTCCCCCTCCCCATATTTTTTTTGTCTACTCCATCCAAAATGAAATTCAAGCCCTTATGCCCACATCCCTATTGAAACCTACTATTTTCTTAAACTAAATTTATCTTTAAGTGTTTCATTTACCGTTAAACATTCTAGCCTTTATGCAAGTTTTTGTAACAAAGAGGAAGATCTATAGAATAATGCAGTGTTTTGTCCTAATTGATGCAAAATATTCTAATTTCCTTAAAATATATCATTTTTATGTACATTTTTAGCTTCTCAAATGTATAAGAATGATTTTCTTCTCAAATTTGACTAGGATTCGACGCGTACAGAACTACAATGCACCAAGTCCAATTTTCGAATTTTCAAATTACTGATACCCCGAATAAACCTCATTCGGTGTTTTCCAATTTAATCTGGAACCAAGTTTTAAATGGTGAAGTGGTCAAGCTGCTCAAGGGCTTTGAAGGAAAACGTCTCGTTTTCCTTCAAAGCAGCAATGAATGAATTTCAACGTCTGATTTCGGTTTATTGTTTGCAACCTTTACCAGATAGTCATTGCTAATAGGTTGTTAAAGTTCTGTTAAATAAACTTAGAAACCCTGTTTTAATCAGTTCAAATATTGTTAAGGTTAAGATAGTAAGTGAGGTTAGATGCACATAGTCCATCCGAAACAAGCACTTTATATAGACATTTGTTCCCTGGGAATGTTTTTGGATTAAACGTGTATTAAAATTCTGCAGGGTGATAGCTTCTCTCTTATTGCAGAAACTGTATCTGTCCAACATGAAAGATTTTATTCACGTAATTACCGCCGCAAAAGGGATACAGGAGGGGAGACAGCATGAGCAATATCAGGAAATTTCTTGAAGTAGGGGGGGAGTGCTACTAGGAGATTTTGTCATCGAAACTTAAATGAAAATGTTTGTTATCTCCCCCTTTATTTATATTTTTAATGTCATTTTGTTCCCTAAGGGCATTGCCTACTAATCCCCAGTCGGTGTCTATGGAGGGACACACCTTTAAAAAATATTTATTCCAAGAACTGATTTCAAAAGAATGCATGAATTCCGTGACCACTTATGGACTGTCCGATATCTCCCAAGAATGGTAGTTGAGAGTTCGGTATCACCTGTCTTTAATTACTTTTGGCTCATCAGTTGCGTTCTTTTCAGTGTTTCCACTATCCCTAAAAATTTTGAAAGCATGGAGCAGCAAAAACGCTTGGGTAGAAGAGCGTCAAAGTTTTAATTCCGGCCCTGCTCGTGGCATTGTTGCATTAATATTAATCATGAATACGAAAACAAGGGGTGATGGATAGTTCATTTTGGATAAATATACTTAACTTCTTAAAGCAAATGTGCTAAGCTATTTTCTGTAAACGTTAAAATATTATTTTAAAAATCAGGTTTAAAGGGGTGGTAGCCCTCCTCGCATTTAGGGTAATCTCGGCTTAGTACTAAAAACGAACGTAAAGTACTCTGTAAGTAAGAGGGGCTACGCGCTACTCAACCCCCTGCTTTTTACGCTGAAGTTCGACTTTTCTTTCCCCCAATTCTTTTAGAATGTCTGCTCCAGCACGAGGGCAACCGGAATGGGATAAAAAGTATTTTTCACAATACGTCGAGAACAAGCGAACTCATTAATGTGCATTTGCTTTAAATATTAAAGTTTTCAGTTGAAATGTTTTAATAGACGAGCGGTAATTGGCGCAATTGCCCATGAACTACATTTATTGCATTCATATAAACAAGGGCGTATCCAGGATTTTGCCTGGGGAGACTTTATTTTGGGGGAGGGGGCAAAAAATATTTTAAAAAATGTATCAAAAATGGGTTTTAGGCTATATGCATTTTGCTACGTTTTTATGATTCGGACAAAATTTGGGGGGCGGGGGGGTCCGTACCCTGAACCCCCCTCCTCTCTTGGATACAGCCTTGCATATAAGTACTTTTAGCATAGCGCTATAAAACTTCAGCGTAAAAACGGGAAGGTTAAGCAGGGGCCAGATCCCATCATTATATGGAGTCATTTCTGCTCGTTTTAAATTTAAATTTTAAACTCTTTGATTTCATTAGAAAAGGCGTGTTTCTATTTAGTTTACCTAGTAGTAAATTCTACGAAAAACGAGGTTTAGTCCTACTTTCTCACATTAGTCCACGTATTTCGAATGATAGATTCCCATAGATTTTGCTTTTAGGCCATCCATATAAAAGCAGGTAGTCCACGATTGGTTGGGAAGAATCACAAAAAGAGACTGAAAAGAAATCCGTTCTGCATCGGAGGAAATAAAGACTGGAGCTTTGAGCGGGCGCAGCTCTGTTGACCTAGGGTGGCTTGGTACTGCCATAAGCCGCTAGTGATCTTAGGAACCACTTCTGGGGTCTCTTGGAGCTTCTCTGATTCTGTAGCTTCTGTGTAATGCAAGTTGTTTGGTTGATTTGTAATCGTTGCCGTAATATGTTCACTTAGTTTTTCTTTGTAGTCTACATTCATATATGACACATTACTTGGCATTGTCAATGAAGGGTACTAGAGGAATAATGTTTTCTTTTTGTACAAAAAAAAACACATTATTGCTCTCCCTTAATTTCCAGTCTTCCCTCCTGAAAATTTAAACGCAAACAAGGAACCAATTTTGATCAGGTTTTTCTCCTCAGCCGGATGCTTATAGGAAAAATGCAACTTTATGGAAATTCCCTTTAGCTTGGTTATTCACCCTTTGTTGCAATAATAAAAACTCACGGATAAACAGTCAATCAATATTAGACTTAATTAGTTCAGTAATTTTGCCAACTTTTTTTTATAGTAATAATCACAAAATAGTGAGAATTCAACCTTGGCATTTACAAATCAAATCACGTGCTTAACCAACTAGTTAACCTCAACCTTAACGTTCATATTACGCGGCAAACCGTTTGTCAAGGAGACTTATTAGCAATAGGCTAGCTTTTGCGGGACTCTGTATTTAGGCTACTACATAGAATCAATGTACTTCCGCATTCTCCGCCTAAGATTTATTTGCATGCATTGATTTAGGACCAACCCACCTTACCCGATCATTTTCGATGATTTTCCTTATTTATGAATTAAGCTAACATTCTACTTTTCCCCTCAAACTTCTCAGTTCCGTGCGAGAGGGGGTAGAGAAACGAAAAAATTTCCCTGTCAAAGAACCAGCCCCCTCTCCCTTGGTTCAGTAAAAGGGTCAGAAAATCATAGAAAAGTTCGTTTATCATAGGCACACATACACTTATTGGAGAGGGAGAGAGACACGAAAAGGTACACTATTTTATTCACAAAGGCATAGTGTTGGGTGAGGAGGGACTGATAGGATATTCCCCTTCTTCCTGAGCTTGAAAATTAAAACTAAAATACCACTATTAGAACTTTAAGTTAATAAACTTGTATATTTTTGAAAATTTTTTACATTGTCCTCCTCCTTACCCTTGACACCTTTTTGCTCTTATATTAAAAATATCATTCCTTAAATTCTAGCAGTAAAAAATAAGGTTAGTTTACCCCTCCCCTTTTTATGTCAAAACACACTGTGGCTCTTGTTTAGAACTTGTCATCTTTTACACAAAGAGAAAAGCGCTCTACCGTCTGGCGAGCTGTAAGTTTGTACCCCCATGCCTGGAAAAAAAATAAATAAAAGAAGTGTGCATAGTTCAAATATGTATTGAGAAAAAAATTATCCTCACTTAGCCTTAAGCCTTATCAATTAGCAACAACTTGTTTAGCTAGCTATATTTGCTTGAGTTTGCATCCAGACAGTCCAGAAGCATTGAATATTATTAGTTTGTTTCGCATTATATTTTGTTTTTTTCGAGATATAATCAGTTTTGAAGAAGCCATAAGTTTTTTTTTGTAAAGCAATAAGTGTGGATTGTAAAAACAATGATCTAGAATCTGAGGAATAGAAAAAGTAGAAAAATAAGTATTTACCAGTGTAAATAAACCTCAAAGATATAGTAAAGCTCGCGTCTAGATTTTTCGCATATATTCGTCCACTGGAAGCTTTAAATTACACCTTGGAATTACGGTTGATAGCCGGACTCTTGGTTCATTTAGTTATATATTGAATATTATAATCTATTTTGTATGATTTATGAGTTAACTATTAGTAGCAATGGTATATCTGTTTATTAATACGTGTGTCACGTTTTGGCTATGAACTTTGCGCTCTTTTCTACGGGAAAATCATCCTGGAAATTTTGTCAAGATTGACTACAAATAAATATAAATAAAAAAGAATAATTAGAAATTATACCCAATAAAAATTTATTTTGTAATGTGAATGTTACTACCCCTGCATTATATGTTCCGTTTGGACCGTCAAAACGTCTAGATTGCAGATATGCTCGAATGATGATTTCCTCTGTTTTTTTTTTTTTTTTTTTTTTTTTTGCAATTCTCAGCTAAACTACAAAAATCTCATTTCCTGTTTTAGTTAAATATTTCTTGTCTTGTATACTTTATGTAATATTTTAAACATAATACTAAGAATTTGCGAAAAGGTCATTCAAGATAAGATTTATACCCTAGCATTGCTTAACCGAGTTCGAGATAACAAAAATATGCCAACCCTGTTTTAGTGAAATTAGCAGTAGTTGTATCCCCCACAGTACATAATATGCTCACAAAAATGCTTCTTTTTAGGTGTGATGTGGCCCATAGAGGGTATGCCTACATTCATGAGAGAATTTTCATACTTTTTGCCTCAGACTTATGCCGTAGAATCTATGAGAAACGTAATAGCCAGAGGTTGGGACGTGGACAATCCAGAAGTGTACCTTGGTGTTGTATGCAGTGTATCTTGGGCTTTGGGTCTATTATTTCTTAGTGCGGCAGTTATCAGAATCCGGAAATATACTGGCTAAGTACAATTTAACTAGAAACACAGTTTATTTTTGTTGTACCAAAGACATTTAAGATATATTTCCGCTAGTGACTGCCGGCCTCAGCCCAAGTTGACAAAAATGACTCGTTATAATTACAAAAAAAATATATATATATTTATATTTTATACTTTTGCGTATGCTAGTGCTCAAGGTTTTTATAAGGTTGTGAATGATTTTGTATTATCTATAGAATGAGTTTGAATCTTGTATTATGTTAAAAATAACGCTGCCATAAGTCGTGATTCGTGTTACGTTCGGCTGGTACGTTGATGCCAGACATGGGGAAAATCAACAATGGTTTAGGCAAGTATCAGCTACTAAATGTGATATTCATTTATCGCTTATATAATCAATATTTATGTATATAATCATTTTGACAAAGGGACCTCTTTTTCATTTATCATCCTAAGCTATGAGCTCAGGTGCAGTGTTCGAGGGGAGGGATGTATATTTAACTAGACCCATTCTTATTTGGGATATTTTTCAAGGCACTTTTCCGAGTTTTGAAAAATATAAGGTTTTTTTTATATCAAGTTTTTGTTTGCTCATTTATAGCTTTTTTCAATTTTGACTGAAATATAATGTATTTAACTTTATCAGTGAAATATTTGATAATAAGTTCTTTCTTGTAAGTTATCCTCAATAAACTAGTGACTTTCTGAAATATTCGTTACTTTTATATTTACAATAGTTCTTAGTTTCACCATAATCTTTATTGTTCACTTAGCGGCTATGTCTGTCTCATCTACTTCTTCTCCAAGTATAAACCAGGGAGGGGCGCTGACTTCTGGCCACCTGGTTTACGTCTCGGAACGCCACATGTGCCGCACAGTTCCCCTAAGATTGGCACACTCCCCAAAACACTTGGGGCAGTTCCGCCAGGCTTGGAACGCGCAACTTGGATTACATGATTTCTGAGAGAGAGAGCGACCCCTCAGTATGACTATAACCATTCAAGTATGTCGTTATTGTGGTTGTGGATGCAATATGCAAGTCCTTCCGATACTCTCACGCAAAATACCTCTTGTTGAACTAGCTTGCAATTCACATGGGCTTTAAACTGGTAAAACTAGTGTACTAAGCACTAATAACGTATAGCCAGGAGGAAGGGGGGGGACCATTCCTACCATATTTGTGGAAAGTTATCGGCACACATGCTTATTGGCTATTTAATGATTAAAAAGGCACTTTGGACAGTGGAACCGTCTGCACCCTCCCTCCTCCAAATAGAAACTAAAAGACAAAATTCTGGACATAGGCATGTACAATTACTAACGGCAAACAAGAAAACGAATATAGTATAGTCAAACCATGATAATTTTGTGCTAAATTTGGCGTGAGTTTAACGATAAATGTTGCGAGATATGTGCCAGAACATAAGCTTATGCTTCAAAATGAAAAGTAGAAACCAAATTGTAATAAAATCTTTGGACAAAAATTTATATCTTTTGAGACAAGCTTAAAAGCATTTGTAGTAATTGGATGTTTTTGCATAACTAAAAATTGTATTCACAGACAATGTCTCTAAATCTATGGGAGAGCGGGGCAAGGATTAACATTTTCTGCCCAAGTACACTCCTAATTACTTAGGAATTTATTAGACACAAAAGCTGATAGTTGTTTTCTAAGAAGCAGTTTTAGCTACCTTTCTACCCTTGCTACCTTTATACTCATAAAAGTCATAAACTCAAGCAATCACAGAAAATCTTAAGCCAAGAAAAACATTTCTCTTCTTTTCTTGAAAGAAGAGAAATATAATATATCTTAAAAGAAGAGAAAAATGTCATACATAATGACAAAATTCAATCTTTTCAAAAAATAAGTAGTTATATGCTGAGAATAAAAAACGACTGTACTTATGAAAGGGGGCACAAATCCAGGGATTTGTAAAAAAGCTATGTTAATAGTTGAGTAGACATGATTGATTAGCAGTTGCTGCTCGCGTTCAGGTGGTACGTACCCCTTTGCTTGAGAACGCATGCCAAGTTTGGAAGCCACAAGCGCGTAACGTCGAGTACCTCAGCGATGAAACTGGAACACTACAAAAAAAAAGAGACTTAAAAATCATCCTTAGAACCAAGTATGTCACTTGGAACTCTGCCCTCGCATCTCTACAAATCCCAACCCTTAAAGAACACAAGTATACAAGGACATTCCGTGCTTTTGAGTGACAAACGCCTTTCCCTAATACCGTCGATACAGTCAACAGAAGCAAATGCCCCAAGAATAAGTTTGAACTAGTGCACAGCAGAACTAACCATTTCAGTAATTCATATGTTCCTTTTTATGGCACTTGGTATTCACCAAGTGACATGTAGCGATCGCAATTTCTATTGGTCTGTATGTCCCGGTTTAGCTAGTTTGGGCACTTCCAGATAAGCTAGGACGATGAAATTTGGCAGGCGTATCAGGGACCAGACCAGATTAAATTAGAAATAGTCTATTCCCCGATTCGACCAACTGGGGGGAGTGAGTGGGGGAACGGTTAATTCGGAAAAACTAGAACAAATGAGGTATTTCTAACTGATGAACAGGTGATCGGATTTTAATGAAACTTGATATTTAGAAGGATATTGTGTCTCAGAGCTCTTATTTTAAATCTCGACTGGATCCGGTGACATAGAGGGGAGTTGGAGGGGGAAACCTGAAATCTTCGAAAACGCTTAGAGTGGATAGATCGGGATGAAACTTGGTGGGACAAATTAGCACAAGTCCTAGATACGTGATTGGCATAACCGGAACGGGTCCGCTATCGTTTGGGGGAGGGGTTAATTCGGAAAAATTAGAAAAAATAAGGTATTTTTACCTAACGAACAGGCGATCAAATCTTCATGAAATTCGATATTTAGAAGGACCTTGTAACTCAGATCTCTTGTTTTATATACCGACCGGATCCAGTGTCACTGGGGGGGGGGGACCGGAAATCTTGGAATACGCTTGGAGTGGAGAGACCGGGATGAAACTTGGTGGGAAGATTAAGCACAAGTCCTAGATACGTGATTGACATTACCGGATATCCGATCTCTTAGGGGGAGTTGATGGAGGGAGGGGGCCTAATTCGGTAATTCGGGAAAATAAGAAAAAATGAGGTATTTTTAACTTACTAACGGGTGATTGGATCTTAATGAAATTTATTATTTAGAAGGACCTAGTGTCTCAGAGCTCTAATTTTAAATCCTGTCTGGATCCGGTGACATTGGGGGGGGAGGGTTAGAGGAGGAAACCGGAAATCTTGGAAAACGCTTAGAGTGGAGAGATCGTGATGATACTTGGTGGGAAGAATAAGCACAAGTCCTAGATGCGTGATTGACGTAACCAGACCGCATTGGCTCTCTTTGGGGGATGTGGATTAATTCGGAAAAATTAGAAAAAAATGATGTATTTTTAACTTACGAACGGGTGATCAGATCTTAATAAAATTTGATATTTAGAGGGGTCTCGTGTCTCAGAGCTCTCATTTTAAATCATGACCAGATCCGCTGCCATTGGGGGAAGTTGGAGGGGGATACCGGAAATCTTGGAAAACGCAGTGTAAAGATCGGAATGAAACTTGATGAGAAGAATAAGCACATGTCCTAGATACGTTATTGACATAACCGGACCGGATCTACTCTCTTTGGAGGAGTTGGGGGGGGGGATATTTGCTAGTTTGGGCACTTCGAGATAAGCTAAGACGATGAAAGTTGGCAGGCGTACCAGGGACAAGACTAGATTAAATTAGAAATAGTCTCTTCCCCGATTCGACCATCTGGGGGAAGCGAGCGAACAAGGTAGTAGAAAAGAATTTTATTTACCAATAAAACAAATGATTGTTCTTCTTAAGTGTGGCTTGTTTTCTATAGGTAGAATTTTCGCTTAGAGTGCGAGAGATCTCAGTTTCGAAAACCGGACTACCCAATTTTTACACGAAGAAGATCCGAAACTAGATACGTGATTAATATAGCGATCGCTGAAAGTTGGCAGGCGTATGAGGGACCCAACCAGATTAATTATAATTATTTGCTTCCCCAATTTGACCATCTGGGGGCGGGGGAGGGGAAGGACGGTTAATTCGGAAAAATTAGAAAAAAAGAGGTATTTTTTACTTACGAACGAGTTATCGGATCTTAGCGAAAATTCATAATTATGAGGACCTCGTGTTTCAGAGCTCTTATTTTATATTCCGACCGTATCCGGTGACATTGGGGGCAGTTGGAGGGGGATACCGGAAACCTTGAAAAATGCTTAGAGTGAAGAGATCGCAATGAAACTTGGTGGGAAGAAGCTCTTGGCTCTTCCGACCTCGTCACAGGTGCCATATGAGCTCTTGTTTTACTACTGTGATGAATTGTACTTTGTGCTTAATATGTTGTAAAAAGTAGCGTAAACCAGTTACGGCACTAGCCTTAACTACGATAGCTATTTTTATTAAATGAACCTTGAATGTCGCCAAGTTGTTCATAGCGTTTCAGTTAACAAGTTGCCCGATAAGTATTGGTTATCTTTTAGTGATTCCATCCGAAGAAATTACTGCTAAGCAGACAATTTCGATAAAGCGTGCTCCACCGCACTATATCTGATATCCCTAAATGAGTCGTCCAAGCCAGTGATGTGTCAAAGAGATTGCCACATTTTATTAATCAGACAGGCTTAGCCATTAGGCTCCCTGAAACAAAGTGCCTTTCCACTGATAAAAATTTTGACTAATAAATGGAAACAGACTGAGAATACAGATGAATCCCGACATCCAGCAACATTGACTGACATCAAAGGCGGTGCCTCGAATGAAACCCAGCTAAAAATAAGAAAAGCATGGAGGACTTTCTTGCAACTTCGAAAACCATCATGGTCACGAAAAGAAATTAGCTCAAAGACCAATACCGAGCCTATGCGTCATACATAGCCAAAGGATAATTTATTACTGTCTAATCAATGACCAGGCTTGGAACCCAAGGCCCATTATCTGCTATTCCCAAGACCAGAAGACTTAAGCTGACTCGACCGCATTACCAGGCCCCGAAGTGCGTACCTGACCACCCAGTCCATCAAATTCAAGTCTCCCTTCCAACTGAAGACAAAAAAGCATCCAAGCTGAATTATTGCACACTACGCTATAGATAGACCTTGAGCCTCTCTGGGCTTTCCGTAAACATGAGTACGACAGGGACAAGTATGGGTTCAAACTGTCCGCCTAAACAGAAACTAAAAGTATACAAATTATGTTCCAAATTGGGCTGAGAAGCCTGCGCCTCTTAAGTACAAATACGTATGCAAGATACTAGGGATTGAAACAAGTCAATGACATGCTTTCTGTCTCCAGCCCATGTACCCACATAACCTGGGAGGGCCCTTCAAGAACAAGCACTCAAACCCGCAACGTTTCAAGATACTAACGATGTTTCTATAGTTTCCAATTGATTATTCAGCAGAACCGAAAGCTGGGAGAGAATAAAAAGAACCTGCACCACAGCCTTTCCCGACCAGTGGAAAAATATATCCTCGGAAAATGATCCTCTCGAGCACCAGTATTCACCTACACCATCTAAGAAATAGAGAATAAATTTCATAAAGAGTAGGTAATGCTGGTTTTTATAAAACAAAAATTGAAATAAAGCTAACGATAAGATGTCAGGTTTTAGCTAGTTTTCGAAATCTTTTACACTGATGCAGGCAGTGTTTAAGATCAACAAGATTCTTCCATTTTTCTTCTGACAACTCAAGTACCTTTATCGACTTTGATGACTCTGGAATTGGGTAGTTGAAATGTATTATTCTGATTAGTAGTAAAGCCCATCACCTAAAAACAGGCTTACTTCCCGTCAGGGGAATCCTTCGAACTCTGTCGTTTTTGCCGCCTCATCTCGCTCGTTCGTGCATACTTTTTTGAAGGTATTAGATTATTTGAAATTTTAAACACAGCTCTAAAGGGAGTTTGAACGGCTTCATCACTAAAGAACATCTTGCACTGATCGTGGTTAGACGTTAGGACACAACACCCTCAGCCCGAGTTTCCTTTACTTCCTATGGGGTTTCTAAATTCTGTAATTTTATTAATTACTGCTGGTGCAAAAATTTCTAAAATCAGAATTCGTCACGAAAGAACACCTAGCAATGATCTTATTCAAGACTTAGCATTGAATATTTAACTATACATCACAGACTACTCGAGTTTCATCAACTTTTTCTGAAAGTTTCGAATGCTATAATTTCAATAAATACTGCTAGTGAAAGATTCTGAAGCCAGAGTTAATCAGAAATTTTATTCAAAAATTGACTCGCATCATTAAGTTACTCCAAACAATTGAAAAACCGTCTATCAAATAAAGCATAATGCAACACTATAAATAAAGACAAACAAGATAGATAAGCTAAATTTATACCACGGAAGTATCTTAAGTATGCTCTAAGAATGATGCCTAGGCAAAATTAAAATTTTCGAGTCTGTATTCTCATTAGATTACCCAGATTAGGAATAGGCTATTCAACTTTCTACTTGAAGGTGGAAATAGGTAAAATCAAAAGGAAAAATGTGGATATGATAAAAGGCATATAACGAAGAAATTACAAATAGCAAACACATTGGACTAGTTTAGCTTTCCATTATAGCACTTTGCAACGTTTCATAGTTTAGTTTAAATGGTTGTTTTTGGGTTATGTTAATGGAGCTTCTCTATGGTCTATCTCGCTTAGATAATAATTTGTAAAAAAAAAACACTAAATGACTGGCATTTTAGATGAACTTTAGTGCTCTTTATTAAGTTAAGTCTCGGTTCCTCGATAAAACCTATTTACACTTCATGTAAAATTTAGCTCATTAAACAGAGTAAGGGCAAGTGGTAGACGATTTTCAATAGAATACGATGTTATAGTCTGGATAGATTTAAAACCGAATCATGATAGGGATGTATATATATATTGAAATTTCAACTGGCATATTAAATATACATATATGAAAAAGGACGAATTTCGTGAACATCTTGGTCAGGAAGAAAATTTCTGAAAACAATTTTTTACAAAACAATAAAAACTTCTGGGTCATTCACAGATAATATTGCTAGTCGATAAGACCCCCCCCCCTCAAATAAAGAGCATTGAGACAGTGATTTCATGGGAAATCTTAAGCCAATCTATGATTATTTCATTGTAGCAGTCGTTTGAATCAGTTGTGGTTCTTTTGCTACAAGAAACGAACAAGCTATGGTACCGTGCAGCAACAGAATTTTTCATTAAAAAAAGTTAAAGACCAACCGACATTCATCTTAGCACCGTAAGCGACCACAGCGACTCATGTTCTCGAATTTCACCGTAAAAGAATGACCGGCCAATTTAAAAAGGCTTTGAACAAGTTCAAAATGATATATTTGCAGGTTGCTTTAAAAGTGTAATTACACCTGTCAAAAGCCACATGATATTATTTAAGAAGGTCGGTTCACGAAGACTTGTGAAAGTGCTAATGGCGTAAAGACGCCAAAAGAATGGCGTATAACTTTTTAAAACTAAGTCGAGCTATGGGAGGATTCTTCTTAATGGATTTTTATCTTCCGACGACATTTACGAGCCGTACGTGACAGGAGATAGGACAGATATACTATGACTCTCCCCCTCCCCTCCATCAAAAAATGGTTCAGTAGAAAAATGTTTCAAAAATAGCAGAATTTACAAAAAAGACAATTCATAACACTATATTAAAGAAAAACTGTCCCAAATTAATTGTTCCATTGACAAGACCTTGATTTACTATTAGAAAAGTAACCCCTCAAAACTCTACAAAGCATATCTTGTAGCATCATATCTTCTAGCAAATAAATGAAACTATCGCTTTAAAGGGATACACATTTTAACAAATCTGAACGAAAACACAATATAGATTTCTACGACGGTCGGTCTATCTTGTTATTTATGAGTCTAACCAAAGACTGTGCTGCTGCCCCTTGCAGGATGCCTAATTCAGTAATAAAGCTGTGCCAAGTCCAGAAAAAGGAAATAGGCTCACAAAGCTTTGACTAAAACGGAATCTCTCTTTTTCCACTAGAATTGCATAACACAAGCGAATAGTTTTAAGACCAAGTGAGAAGCGAAACATTTTTATGATGAAAATAGAGAATAATAGCTGAAAAGAAAGCCATTGTCACAGAGGAAATAAGGAATTTTAAAATCTTTCAGCAGCTATTCAGTCCATGCATGTACTTGCTGCAGAATCAGACATTTTTCACCTCACCTGCCACCCGAAATTACTATGTTTCATGGGAGTTTGCTTAACCACAAGCTTTCCAGACTCGCGGCGACTGAGCCTGCAGTCACACCATGGACTTCTTTACCGAAGGACATAGGATTGCAAGGTCAGCGTGGTATCTACCAATGCAGGGATTACACCATGTTTAATGAATACACTGAACAATATTGAGCTTCATCTATTTTCAGGCATCGATACTTTGAAACTGACACACAACTGACTTGGATCAGTTTAGTACTTAAGCTTATAAGTTATATCCTAATCTGATGCTCATTGACATCAGAGTAAAGAAAGCGGAAAGGGGGGAAAAGCGATTTTTACCTTAAATAATACAAAACATTGACGCTATCATGTCTAGGCATTTCTTTGTTGTATGCAGACCAGAAGGGAAGAGAAAAAAAAAAATCAATAGTAATTCTTCATAAAATTCCGTTATATCCAATTTACAATCACACAGTAGTATCCAGTGTAAAGGAGTGAGAACTAGATGAGATAGGCTTTTTTTTTTGATGAAGCAGAAAGTGGACTAATTGCAAAAGAAAAATCTTTATCCCTTCTTTTATGATATTGTATATTCAAACGAAATTAACGGTGTGGTCTTTTACCTATTAATTTCAAATTTGCAATGACTATAAACGTTTTTTTTGTGGCAAAGTTATGTGTTTATTGAGGATTATAGTAAAAGAAGGATCAAGATCAAAGTTTTCAACTGCTAATAGACCCTGGTTGTATAAATGCAAATTATATGTGCATCTTGATACTAATTACACAATGGCAACAGTAATTCAAAATACAGCATGTGCAGTATCACTGGAATTTTTAAAGAAAGTAGAAATATAGAAAATAAGCCCTTTTTTCTCTTTTCTTAGTACGATTGAGTAGCAATTATTTGTAAAAGCAATACTTTTTTTTAGAAATCTAAGATATGGCAAAAAGAACTATGGTGGTATCAAAAACTAGATGTCCTAATTATTGTTATGAGGGATTACAGAATATATAACACAGTTCAGACAAAACCGAACCTGCTAAATATCTTGAGGACAAAATGAGAAAAAATTTAACGAAGAGAAAATTTGCATCAATATTATTAAAACCGGAGAAAATTATTCCAACGAGTCGACAGAAACTTGTACCGTTTGAGAGAGTCGGCTGTAACCTAAATATGATAAAATATTTCATATAATGCATTTCGAATCACCGCATCCGAAAATAAATATAAACATTAATTTATAAGAACAATGCAAATAGGACTATGACTTTGAAAAATAGCGCCAATGTTTGCATTAGGGTAACTAACAAAATACATGGAAAATTGTTTCTAATTCCGGTTAATTGACATATTACATGATTAATTTTCATGATTACTGTGTAAAACTATATTCTTTAGCTAATATCTGTTTCTAATCAATCATCGGATTCAGGGAGGACCAAGTAATATCTTTGAAATTCTGAGAAAACTAGCACAAAAATTACCCACTACCTAGCCAAAATCCAATTAGGGCTGTTGATACACCCAAGGCCGTATCCAGAGGGAGGGGGTGTTAGGAGGTTTACAAAAATGTTTGTCCGACTCGAAAAATATAACAAAAATGAATATAAATTTTTTTTGATGCGTCCCCCCCACATAAAATATTTTTCATACCCCCCCCCCCCCCCAAAAAAAAATACTGGTTACAGCCCTAGATACACCATTGTCATAATCTACTTTTACGGAGCGTTTTACTAAAAATCGGTCTAAGAAAGCAAAATCGATTTCACAAAAAAAAACAAATAAAATAATTTTCTAAGGCTCTACACTTAGGTCAACTAAGAAAGCAATAACTTTATCTATATTTATTCAGACGATTTTTGTACTTTCCACTCTTGTATTTTCTGTTTAAGTTCTGAAGCTGGTACAAGCATTTCTTCTGTGAGTGGCTGCCGATTGAACGGATCCGTAGAAGAATTGAGCAAATGTCGAAGGATGATAGATCGATCCATTACTTTCCCGCTACTAGGAAGGATAACTGGATCTTCCATTAAAGTGTCCATGAGAGGATCTAAAAGGGGAAAAAAAAATATGACATAATATGTATTTGTGCTCATCAAATATGAATTTTGAGCCCTTTCCCATAAAAAAAATCGGTAGGAGAAGAGAGAGAGAGAGAGAGAAGAGAGAGAGAGAGAGAGAGAGAGAGAGAGAGAGAGAGAGAGAGAGAGAGAGAGAGAGAGAGAGAGAGAGAGAGAGAGAGAGAGAGAGAGAGAGAGAGAGAAAGAGAGAGAGAGAGAGAAATGGAAAAAAGAAGAGGAAGCTGTAGAGCTCAACTACCAATATAGTAAATAATTAGCTGATCGTCAAAACTGGCAGCGTAGCATGAAGTAATAAATGACAGCACCGATCTTGCCATAAAAAAGGAGATATCATGATTCTTTTTTTTCTGGTTATGAGATACCGCTCCAATAGTCAATATGATTAACCTTGTAGTTTCAAAAGAGTCTTCTGACAGAAAAAGAGAGGGCAAACACAACACGGTTACTGTGTTTTTTTTTCCGTCCATAAAGCTAAACGAGAGCCAAGAGCTCATATTGCACTTGTGACGAGGTCAGAAGAGCCAAGAGCTTCTTCCCACCAAGTTTCATTACGATCTCTCCGCTCTTAGCGTGTTCCAAGATTTCCGGCTTCCCCCTTCAACTCCCCCAAATATCATCAGATCCGGTCGGGATTTAAAACAAGAGCTCTGAGACACGAGGTCCTTCTAAATATCAAATTCCATTAACATCCGATAGCCCCTTTAAAAATACCTGATTTTCTTTTTAATTTTTTTTTCGAATTGACCGTCCTTCCACCTCCACGCCCCCTTCCCGATGGTCAAATCGGGGAAGCGACTATTTCTAATTTAATCTGGTCGGGTCTCTGATATGCCTGCCAACTTTCAGCGATTGCTACATTTATCACGTATCTAGTTTCGGACATTCTTCATGTAAACAATGGGGCGGTCCGGGATTCAAACCTAAGACCTCTTGCACCCTAAGCGAGAATCATACCCCTAGACCACAAGCCATACTTGAGAAAATCATTTAGTTTATCGGAAAAAAAAATCTTCTCAACTATATTGTTCGCTCGCCCCCCCCCCAGATGGTCGAATCGGGGAAAAGATTATTTCTAATTTAATCTAATCTGGTCCCTGATACACCTGCCAACTTTCATCGTCCTAGCTTATCTAGAAGTGCCCAAACTAGCAAATCCCCCCAACTCCCCCAAAAGAGAGAGGATCCGGTCCGGTTATGTCAAAAACATATCTAGGACATGTAGTTATTCTTCCCAACAAGTTTCGTCCCGATCTCTACTTTCTAAGCGTTTTCCAAGATTTCCTGTTTCCCCTCAAACTCCCCCCAATGTCACCGGATCTGGTCGGGATTTAAAACAAGAGGTCTGAGTTACGAGGTCCTTCTAAATATCAAATTTCATTAAGATCCGATCACTCGTTCGTAAGTTAAAAATACCTAATTTTGTTCTAGTTTTCCGAATTACCGAATTAGCCCCTCCCCCAAACTCCCCCAAAGAGAGCGGATCCGTTCTGGTTATGTTGATCACGTATCTAGGACTTGTGCTTTCTACCCACAAAGTTTCATTCCGATCTCTCCACTCTAAGCGTTTTTCAAGATTTAACGTTTCCCCCTCCAACTTCCCCCCCCCCCAATGTCACCAGATCTTGCCAGGATTTAAAATACAAGCTTTGAGACACGATATCCTTCTAAATATCAAATTTCATTAAGATCCGATCACCCGCTTGTAAGTTAAAAATACCTCATTTTTTTCTAACTTTTCCATATTAAAGGTCCTCCCACTCCCCCCCAGATGGTAGAATCGGAGAAATGACTATTTCTAATTTAATCTGGTCCGGTCCCTGATACGCCTGCCAAATTTCATCGTCATAGCTTATCTGGAAGTGCCCAAACTAGCAAAACCGGGACCAACAGAAATTGCGATCGCTATATGTCCCTTGGTAAATACCAAATGCCATTAAAAAAGTGAGTTTCGTTTCAATTTAACGATGATGGAGGTCAATAAATACCATCAATGTTGCCTACGTAGATTTGTTAAGCACAGAGACACTCCGTAAATCAAGTAACACGGAAATATGCCTTTCAGTTGTTTGTAAATCAACATTTGTTACTGTCAATTATAGTTCCCATTTTTTGCATAATATCAACTAGATCCAAATGATCATCTTATGTACATTTCCTGACATACAATTTTTATAAATTGTCCATGCTTCTTCTTCAATAATTTCCTTAAATTGCAAAATAATGGAAGGAGACAGCATCTAAATTTCATTTTCATATTCCATTTAATAATTCACTTATCATGTTAAAATATGACAAATGAAAAGACTCGCACAAACTAGAGCAATTGAGGATTTAAACCGACAACAGACAAAGGACGTTTCGATAATAAAAATGAAACGACTGGTTGCTGTCTGACAAGTGTCTAGCCTTAGGTTTATACAGCAGCGTTTTTATCCAACGTATAACATATGCAGCGAACATGTAGAATTGTCAACAACAAACTGAATAACTGCAACTATTAAAAACAAAAATGGCCTACCAATATGACATTGAGTAGAAAAACAAGAAAAAAAAAATAAAAACAGCTCGCATGTACTCAATTTCTTTCCTGGAGCCTTTACTTTCCGAAAAATTTTCGTTTCAAGTACTTTTTAGGTTCTTTCTAATTACTCTGAAGTAAAAATTGACTACTATTGCTACTACTACTGCCACTGATAACTCATTGCAGCGCTATGCCGCCTGATGCCCATTGCAAACACGGATGTTTCCTGATAAGCTCAAAGTGGTTTTACTGAAATTTAGATTGTAGGACACAAATTACAACATCCCACCTAAAATATATACACTTGGACAGAAAAGCACCATAGCACATGGACTGGTAAAAGGAATAGAAAAGAAAAAGATCTAATCTGCCACGAAACACAAAAATGTCATTTTTCATGCAAAAGCGCAGTTGTGTTAAGTATGGATAATAAAACTCGTATCCACATTTTATTGGTAATAAAACCCATTTACCTGATGATTTTTAGACAGAAAACGACCAAAGCCAAGAACAGAATGCACTTCTAGGGCACAATTCTGCCGGACAAAAAGTCCTTCGGATCAATCTAGCAACTAGCTGCAACCAAGTAAGGGACGAGTCACGGCGCAAAGTAACCAAAAATGTAAAACACGTTTAAACGAAAAAAATTATTTAAAAAGACTCATTCTCCTGCATTCAGGTATGATCAAGACAAAGAAAGAAGTTCTCCAACAAAGGAATCGTACTGTAGATGCGGAAAGAGCACCCAAAGAACCACTCGAAGGTTAAAAAAAAACACAGAAAAGGAAAAAATATGGTTTTTCTCAGTTGTGAGCAATACTGAGCATTCTATATGATTATGGGTATATTGTATTGAAGGCGAAACTAGGTCAGAGAAACTATCAGTGCTCTCCAGCCCAATTTTTCCAAATTCAAACCAAAACAAGCTATGCACCAGCATTATCGTTCTAACAATGCAATATCAAACTGAATGTCTAAAAACTTTGATTTTGAAATTCAAAAGTTGGTAAACTTTTCGTTGTTCATATTATTTACTTACAAGTAAAGTGAACATACCAATTGATGCCTTTTTTTAAGTTCTTTACGAATATAATAATGACTATCGCAAATTCAAATTCAGGCCCTTTTTGAGCTCTTTGAAATGACCAAAATATTTATAGTTTTAGGGATAAAAAAGGCTTAAAATATTGGTTTCAAACTTACTGTTTTATTCTAAATCCATTTATAAATTTAATATAACTTAATATTTATAGATTATAAATTATAAATTTTAATGCCGCTTTGGATTGGAACCTTGTGGGATATTTATCTACACCTTCTTCCGTCGGCTTTCAATTATAAAAATTATCTATCCAAATTAATCGTGGAAAATCAGTACTTGTGAATTATATAACATAAAAAAATGGATTTAAAATGAAACAGTAAATTTAAGACCAATGTTTTAAGCCTTTTTTTATACCCAAATACTAGAAGTATTTTGGTCAGAAATATTTGGTCAAGAGCTCAAAAAGTGCTTAAATTTGAATTTACGATAGAAGCGATTATCATATTTGTAAAGAACATAAAAAAGGCAGCGAGTGGCATGTCCACTTCATTTGTAAGTCAATAATATGAACAATAAAAAATTTACCGAAAAGTTTTTATTAGAACAGCAGTCCTGCACACAGTTGGCTTCCAGCTCCGTTATTCTTATACCAATTATTCATATTTTACCCCAGAATGACTTACCCATAAATTCATCTGGAGCGTCACTGTAATCAATGTCCTGTTTTTTGTTCCTTAGCCTGGCTTCACAAGCCCTGGAAGCAAGGTCTCTCCACTGTAAAATTTGCATAGGAGTTTTGTTTAAATTCCTTTCCAAGCGAACAGCTGCATCCTCAAACAATTCCCTTGAGAATGACCTCTAAAAGCAGAAAACATAAATGAGTGAATACCAACCTCTTATCATAGCTTCATACTTGTTACTACAACCGCCCTAACCATCCAAAATGGCTATTTTTTGGCTTGCCTCTCTTATTCTATAGCCTATTATGCCATCTAGCAATTTATCATTAACTAATCATATTTTTTTTTTATATATAGGGTATTCTAATGATGTTTCGTTTCAGCAACCAAATGGATTTAAGATCCCATAGCCCTTCCCCAGGCGTTTTAGTCTTTTAAAGCGCTTTTTACATTCAAAAAGGAAAAAACTAGAAGTACCTGAAACAGACAGAGTCAAATTTTGTAGTGGAGATATTCTAAATTTATTTATATTTATTAACGAAAAAAAAAACAAACAATTCGAACTACTTGAATTAAAATAAAGTAGTTGTGGGAATCAGGCCATGGATAATTGTAGAAAAAGCCAAGACAGACAGTCCGAGTGAGTCAGAGGCAAATCTGGCATAAGCCCTTTTTAGGGTTGTATAAAAATGATATCAGTTCATTTGTTGATAGATAAGCGTCATTCCTAGTGCAGAACTAAGGTAAATAGTCATAGAACTAAACATAAACAAAACACAATGTTAGTAGATCCTATTTTCAATAGTCTTTCTCCGGTTCTGTGATTTTTTTTTCGCACCTGTATTTGCTATCATGATAACGTTATTAGAGCGACTCTCACACTCTACACGCAACTCTCACACGTTACTCGATTACATCGAGTAATCTTTAGTGTCACTGTTGGATTATATATATATATATATATATATATATATATATATATATATATATATATATATATATATATATATATATATATATATATATATATATATATATATATATATATATATATATATATATATATATATATATATATATATATATATATATATATATATATATATATATATATATATATATATATATATATATATATATATATATATATATATATATATATATATATATATACTAGCTGTTGGGGTGGCGCGAGATTGTCAGGTTTACCGACTCTTGAACATGCAACATAAAATTGTCCATGGGAAAAACAATCCGTATTCAGATCTATACCTCATTATTCTAATGATTGCCCTTGAGCTTTGTTGATGGTGATTGCTAATCGAACATTCCCTGTGTCCAGGTCGTCATTTATATTCCCAGTATCCCGGTCGTCATTTGTGTCCAAGTGTCCCAGTCTGTAATTTCTCTTTGAGCGTCCCGTTCGTCATTTATATTCCCTACTACTACTAGTAGGTGGGGCGCTTCGCGCCCCACCTACGCGCCAGGTCGTTACGCGCCATATTAGTTACGCGCCATTATAGTTGTGTCCCTGTGTCCCACCTGTGAATATATATATATATATATATATATATATATATATATATATATATATATATATATATATATATATATATATATATATATATATATATATATATATATATATATATATATATATATATATATATATATATATATATATATATATGTGTGTGTGTTTTTAACTACGTAAAACATATACAACATTCTTCGCTGTCCCATTGTCTGTGCATATAAATAGATTGTCAGGTTTACTGACTCTTGAACATGCAACATATAATTGTCCATGGGAAAAACAATCCGTATTCAGATCTATACCTCATTATTCTAATGATGTGTCCCTGTGTCCCGGTCGTCATTTATATTCCCTGTGTCCCGGTCGTCATTTGTGTCCCGGTGTCCCAGTTTGTAATTTCTCTTTGAGAGTCCCGGTCGTCATTTATATTCCCTGTGTCCCGGTCGTCATTTGTGTCCCGGTGTCCCGGTCTGTAATTTCTATTCGAACAATCCCTGTGTCGCTGTCGTCATTTATATATCCCGCCTGTGCCCCCGGCGTCCCCGTTGTAGTTGTGTCCCTGTGTCCCGGTCGTCATTTATATTCACTGTGTCCCGGTCGTGATTTGTGTCCGGGTGTCCCAGTCTGTAATTTCTCTTTGAGGTTCCCGGTCGTCATTTATATTCTCTGTGTCCCGGTCGTCATTTATATTCTCTGTGTCCCGGTCGTCATTTGTGTCCCGGTGTCCCGGTATGTAATTTCATCAGTTGACAAACATGACGTCAGTCGACAAACAACTTCATGACGCATACAGCTCAATCCATATAATGACGTCAGTCGACAAACATGACGTCAGCCGACACACAAACATGACGTCACTCGACACACACACACACACAGACAACTTATTTTTATATATATAGATATATATGACGTCATGTTTGTCGACTGACGTCATTATAAGGATTGAGCTGTATGTCATCATGAAGTTGTTTTTCGTCTGACGTCATGTTTGTCGACTGACGAAATTACAGACCGGGACACCGGAACACAAATGACGACCGGGACACAGGGAATATAAATGACGACCGGTATACCAATTCAAAAACGAATGTATTCAAGCCGAAGTAGCTGAGTTGGTAAAGCATTATGTTCCAGGTCCGAGAGGTTCCAGGTTCGAACCTTGGCTTTAGCATTAATACAAAGAAGAAAAAAAACTAAAAAAGGTAAAAACTACAAAAAAAAACTAAAAAGAAAATACTAAAAAAACTAAAAAAGCTAAAAAAAACTAAAAAAAGGTAAAAACTACAAAAAAACTAAAAAGAAAAAACAACAAAAACTAATAAAAAAAAACTAAAAAATCTATATATATATAAAAATAAGTTGTTTGTGTGTCTGTCGACTGACGTCATGTTTGTGTGTCGACTGACGTCATGTTTGTCGACTGAGTCATTATAAGGATTGAGCTGTATGTCGTCATGAAGTTGTTTGTCGTCTGACGTCATGTTTGTCGACTGACGAGATTATAGACCGGGACACAGGGATACAAATGACGACCGGGACACAGGGAATATAAATGACGACCGGGACACATCATATACCAATTCAAAACCGAATGTATTCAAGCCGAAGTAGCTGAGTTGGTAAAGCGTTATGTTCCAGGTCCGAGAGATTCTAGGTTCGAACCTTGGCTTTAGCATTAATACAAAAGAAGAAAAAAAACTAAAAAAAGTAAAAAACTAAAAACTAAAAAAGAAAAAAAAACTAAAAAAGGTAAAAACTACAAAAAAAACTAAAAAGAAAAAAAAAACAAAAACTAATAGAAAAAAAAAAAAACTAAAAACTGAAAAAGAAAAAACACTAAAAAACGGAAAAAAAAAATGAAAAATAAAGGAGGAAAAGAAAACTAAAAACCGGGACACAGGGAATATAAATGACGACCGGGACACTCAAAGAGAAATTACAGACTGGGACACTGGGACACAAATAACGACCGGGAGATATATATGACGACCTGGACACTCAAAGATAAATTACAGACCGGGACACAAATGACGACTGGGACACCGGGACACAGGGAATATAAATGACGACTGGGACGCTCAAAGAGAAATTACAGACTGGGACACTGGGACACAAATGACGACCGGGATACTGGGAATATAAATGACGACCGGGACACAGGGACACAACTGCAAGGGGGATGCTGGGGGCACAGGGGGATATATAAATGACGACGGGGACGCAGGGAATGTTCGATTAGCAATCACCATCAACAAAGCTCAAGGGCAATCACTAGAATAATCAGGTATTATTGACAATCTATTTATATTTATATGCACAGACAATGGGACATCGAAGAATGTTGTATATTCGCAAGTTTTACGTAGTTAAAAACATATATATATCTTTCTATATTCACAGGTGGAACACAGGGACACAACTACAATGGCGCGTAACGACTTGCGCGCGGGGGGGGGGGCGAAGCGCCCTTACCAACCAGGTGTTGGGGTGGCGCGAAGCGCCTGGAAGCTGTTTTAAACAGCTAGCCTGTTTAAAAAACACCTGGAAGCTGTTTTAACAGCTAGTATATATATATATATATATATATATATATATATATATATATATATATATATATATATATATATATATATATATATATATATAATCCAACAGTGACACTAAAGATTGCTCGATCCAACTTGACACAACTTAAATAACTTTCCATCTTGCATAAAGATAATGGATGCCATTTTAGAATACTACCCTTCCTATCATCTTAGCAACATGTGACATCATTTATCAAGGTAACCAAAGTCAGGATACTAAGAGGGTAGTACGCGCTCAAAGTAAAAGACGTTTATCGCCCAATCTCTACCCAAGTGTCTATCGGGGATCAAAGCTAATTATAAAAATGACCATTTAGATGAGCATGAAATTATATAGAAGATTTTAATAAAATTATGAATAACCCGGTAAAGAGCAAAGAGCCTAATATAAATTTATGCAGACAATTCAAAAGATTATCGCTATTTTCAGCGAGGATGGAACTGCCTCGTGGGAACTGACGAGAGGGGGGTGTACTTGACGTTTGAAGAAATTTTCACGGAGGGTTTTCCCTTTAGGGGGGGGGGGGGTTCAAGGAGGATGACTCCCATTTATCGGTATTATATGAAAAACGAACAGAAATTAAATTTAGAAAAGAAAAAGAAGTATTTTTAACTGAAAGTAAGGAGCAACATTAAAACTCAAAACCAAAAATTATTCCGTATGTGAAGACTTGCATCCCTCCTCAATACTTTACTCTTTACGTGTTTGTCCCAGTTTTTTTTTTAAAGAACGGCTACTGAAACACAGGGGCCGTTTAATTAGAATAGGAAGCTGTTTTAAAAGTCCAAATAGTCTTAGCGTAAAGAGCACGATTTTAAGGAGGGGGCTACCCCTTATATACGGAATAATTTCTGTTTGTTTTGAGTTTTAATGCTCCTTTGTTGCTTTTTTGTTTGGAGTTGAGCCATTTCTTCAAATATAGAATAGAACTCTCAACTATAGTGCATTAGATAGCTATCTTAAAATTCGGATCAGATGTCCTAAAAGAGAAAATGGATTTGGAGGGGACTAGGTACCCTCCAATCTTTTTGGTCACTAAAACAGGGCACAAAAATTTTAGTTTTTCTTCCGAAAGAGCTCCTTTCTGATCTTATTGGACCATTAGCTGGATACGATCAACCCTTAAAAAAAAACGAAAAAAGAAAGAAAAAAAAAACTTGGAATCAACTTAAAAAGGCCAGTTCTTCCAATGTATATATATTGTTATCAAAATTCTATTTTTTTAAATTTAGGTTACTATTCTGCTGAGTCGTTCTAAGTACAAATTATTTTCTGGTCTTTAGAAGACATAGGGGTCGTCAGCCAAACTCATCGTAGTACCTGATTATTTTGAAATCAACTCGGCTATTTGTTGTAAATTCTGTTCGTTTTGAGTTTCATTTATTTATTGATGGTGATTTGTGGTGGTTTTAGGTTTGGAAAATTATTTCATTTTATGTCAACTCTTTTTTGGTTTATTTTATACTTTTCTTTGAAAAACTTCTTTAGTTGAATTTTTTTATTAATAAAAATTTAAGGCAAGCAAAAATAAAGTATTATAATGATGCGAACTTAAACGAAGCCTGATTAATGACTAATAAGTTTATCTTTATATATTTTTTTTTGTAAAAAAGATAAGCTATTCCATAACACGGCTCAGAACACTTTGCAAAACTCCACGGCATTTATCATATACACCCGAGAATTAGAATAATATTGTTCAACCCCTGTACTTGCATGGAATGTTAATGATCGGGGGTGAATCCCTGCAGTTTGAATTTGCGACACTATAAAAAACAAAATTAAATTAAGAAATGTATTTTTTCAAACGAAATAAAAAAAGCGACATTAAAATTTAAAACGACGAAAATTATTCCGTGTTTTTTTTCCGGTTCTTGGCGTTTACCCCACCCCCTCCCGGAAAATACCCCGTGGAAATTACTTACTCGCGTTTACCCCCCCCCCCCCCTCCATGGAAAATAAAGCTGTCTAAGTTTGAGAATTTTATTTGAGTTTCGTTTTTTTATTTCCCGTAGGGGGAAGGAATTTTGGTTCTTGTGTATCACCCGCCAATCACTCAAGATTGCGCTGCGTAGAACTCGAAAACGAACCGTTTTTTTTTTTTTTTTTCTGTTTCTTTCAGCTTAGCGTAAGACAAAACAAAGCCAAGTGATAGAATAGATGGGAAATACATAATTTGAGCTATATATTTGCATATAAGGGGGGGGTATTTGAACAGTTTGAAGTCAGAAAACGATTCTTACTTCATAAAATTTTATAAAATTTTACTAAAAAAAAATTACCTAACACATTTTCCATGCAGACCGGCTATACTTTCCCCCCCCCTTCCTCCTTCCCTAATATGCAAATATATAGCCCAAAATTGTTTCTGGAGTAACGAAGAAACTAACTAGGAAACTGGTTTGTTCTCGAGTTTTACACATTGTAAACTTGAGTGAGTGGCGTATAATACACAAGTACCGGAATTTTTCATGGAGTGAGAGACGGATTATTTCAGAGAGAGTATTATTTTAAAACAACCAGAAATTAAATAAAAAACAAACAAGTTTTTCAGCTGAAAGTAAGGAGCAACAAAAAACCATAAACAAACAAAAATTATTACGTATATGAAAGATGTTACCTCCTCCTCAAGACCCCTCTCTTTATGCAAAAGTTATTTTTTATAGAATTTTAAACAGATCTTATTATTCTAATTAAACGGCCATTGTGTTTCTCAAAGAATTAGGACAAAAAGTCAAAACTTTAGCTGTTCTGTTTGTTTCAAGTTTTGATGTTGCCCCTTATTTTCTCCTGAAAAAAAAAATTGTGTTTTTAGTTTAATTTCTGATCGTCTTTAAATAATAACGGGAAATTCGGCTCTCTCTCCATGAAAAAATTCCGGTACTTGTGTATTATACGTCACTTACTCAAGCTTACGATGTGTAAAACTTGAAACAAACTGTTTTTTTTTTTTTCATTAGTTTCTTCATTACTTTAGAAACAAATTTGGGCTATATATTTGCAAATTAGGGGGGGGGGGTAAAGTATACTGGGTCTGCATGCAAAATGTATTAGGTTCAATTATTCTGCATATTATGAAGTAAGAGTTGTTTTCTGACTTCAAACTGTCGAAATACTTAACCCCCCTCTCTTTATATGCAAATATATAACCCAAATTATATATTTCTCATCTATTCTGTCACTTGTCTTTGTTTTGTTTTACGCTAAGCTGAAAAAAACTAACGAAGAAACAGGTTTTTTCTCGAGTTTTACACAGTGTAAACTTGAGTGAGAGCCGTATAATACACAAGTACTAAAATTCTTTCCCCGTACGAAAAAACAACAACAAAAAGACAAAAAAAAATCACAAATTTGAATAGCCTTAGTTTTACAGGGGGTATTTTCTGATGGGGGAAGAGTAAACACCGGCCACCTATTTTTCATAATCCCCCTTGCGCGATCTGTAACGTTTCTTTTTTAAATAGTTACAGTTTGATTTCGTATGACATAGCTACAGTTTTGGTTAGTAGTTATCACTACTTTTAAAGTGAATTTCACTTTTCCTACTTACGAAATAAGATGTTGGATTGTAACTGAAATTTAGGACAAAATTAAAACATTCAAATTTTTCGAACAAAAATATTTTTTTTTTTACAATAAATGTTTAAGAAAAATGTTGTAATATAATTTTTGGTGAATGGGCAGATGAACTGTTATCAATGGGAATAACTTGACCCCTCAAAACCCTTGGAATAAGGTCTATAAGTCATGAATTTCGTCCATTGTTTAGGCATAGCATTTATTATTGGAAGTATACAGACGCTTTTCCGAGGGGAAGGGGAGTGAATTTTCAGCTATGGGAATTTTCCACAGGAAGGATTCTCCGTAGGGATGGAAGTTTCTAGGGTTTGAACTTTCCAGGAGAAATTTTACACTGCGGGGAATTTGCGAGAATTCCTATACAAAACTATTTTTATTTGTCTTACCGACTCAATTTTAGATGTGAAGATGCTAAGGGGAATCGTCCAGAGGAAGTTTTTACCGGGTTAGAATTGTATAGTGTCTTTCTGTACATGGGGGGTAGATTTTTCATAGGAAATATTTTCAAGAGAAAACTATTTTCAGGAGCATCTTTCAACTAGCGGATTGGTGGTGGGATGTTTTTTTATTGAAAAACTTCCACGGAGAAGAGGATTACCGGCATTATTTTTAAAACAATCAGAAACTGAAGTCTGTTTCAAATGAAAGTGCGCTAATAAAAATTTCTTACCGGAGATCATCCACCAGAAATTTTCTTTGGTGGAAATTTCAGCTAGAATGGAATTGTCTGGGGGAAACTGGAATCTTTTTAATTTATAAACTTATTCAACAAAACAAAATTGTTAAAGAAAATTAAAGAGCTACGTTAAGCCAAAAAAGCGTAGAAAAAAATTCAAATAATTTTCTAAGCGTAAAACTAACACTAATTAGTATAAAAAATAAATGAAACCCAAAGCACACAGAAATTACAATAAAAAAAACGAGTAAAACTCAAAACAATTAAATTAACATGAGATTGGGCTGACAAACCCAACATCCCAACATCAGAAAATAGTTTACACTTTACTGGAAACAAAATTCCTTTTAAATGTTTTCACTTTTTGACTTAAAATAAATAAAGAAGTATTAAACTTTAAGGACTAAATAAAAGTACACTGACAATCCACCATTCTCATTTTTTTTTAATAAAGTGCAAATTATATTCTGGTCTTGAAAAGACATTAGGGCTTTGAGCCCCATCCTTTTAATTTTTGCACGTTCTGAGTTTGACTAGGTTATCTATTGGAATTTCTGTTCGTTTTGAGTTTCATTTATTTATTAATGGTGTTCCAGGCGGTATTTTCCACGGCGGAGGGGGGGGGGAGGCTTTCATGTGGTATTTTCCACGAGGGTAGTTTCCGTGGGGGGAGGGGGGTAAACGTTTAGAGCCCAACCGTTATTCATATCAATTTTCATTAATTCTGTTGACACCCTTTAGGCTAATATTTTATCCACCGTTTTATTAAAAGAATCTTTTCGTGTTACATTTCAATACAACCAAACTAGTAAAATTTCGATAACTATAAAATAAGACGTTACGAATCAATAAAACCAGATTTGTTCCTCGGCTTGTAATCGCATTAAATCAATGAAAAATGTTCAACATTATTCATATGCTCTCCAGGTCTCCTCAGCCTTCGGGTTTAGGATTACGGAGAGGATGCTTTGTTTAAGAAAGCTTCGACCCGATTTTGACAGCATGCTCTGATTCAGGATACCTGCAATCCCTCTAGATACTATGTTGATTTGCGTAACAAATTTTTTCTTCCCTTTAAAAATTGCAGTTTGTGTTTGGTGCCCAAGTGACACTAACTGATTTTTCTTTATTTACTTAATCTATTTTTTTTTGTGTTGAATTTATTTCTCTGTTATTTGTATGTCGTCTATTGTATATTTTTAATGTATCCTTTCACTCCTATCTTAAGATCTACGCATTCGGAGCTGTAGAGCAATTATGAGCATTCCATTATTTTCTTCCATGAATCAAGTTGTTTGTTAGATAGTCAAGGTCTTTCCCATGACCTGCCTCGGTATATACAAACCCAATTTTAGTATTTTTGGGGGTATTAATAAGTAATTTTAAAGAGCAAAATTCGGCTTTTTGAGATAATTTGTTATATAATTAAATATGTAAAAAAAAAGATGATTCAAGTTCAATTGGGGAAATGTGTCCACACATATAAATTTTGACCCAAATTTCAATTCATTAGCACATTCTCGACAGTTTTCTTTTGAACTCGTCAATTCCTTACTTTCTTTTGTATTTTTTTTTCAATTTGGTAAGTAGCTTGGATATGTAGGCACGCACTCAGGAGCTTACTTTGGACCAGGAGACAGAGCCTCAAAAAAGCAAAATACAGGAAATTGTAAGAAAATTACAAAGAACAGAATAAAAATACGACAATTTGGAAAGAGTAGGCCTAAAATACCCCCCTCCCATCTACCCCGTATGAGAGCCTGATGATACATGATTTTTCATTTAAAGTCCAAAAATGGAAAACAGAAGCATGACTAAACTAACCTCATCAGCAGCTAAAGCTTGAGCAAAAGTATCTGAGTCAAGATGTAGATAAATATCAGTCAGGTTACTAAGGAGTCTTTTTGGATCCCATCCGTATTGATCGGCTTTCTTCACTTTGAGATTCTTACATTCAGGACTGGTTAACTGTTTTAAGTTATGATTTAGCATCGCTGAAAGTCGATCCACCAGTTCAGGCCTCATAAATGGCTCCCTAATTTTTTGTGTTAGATAATGAAACATGTCTACTGTTTCTCTGGCCAACGTAAGATACGACCTACAACGAAAAACGTTATAAGGACATGAGCACACACAGAGGGATAAAAAGAATTTTCATTCAGTATTGATTCTATTTCCCACAAAATCTACAAAGAAAGGCCCAAAAAAGGCAATCTTCTAGAATATAATCCCCCTTTCTTACATAAACACACAAACGGAAACCATTTCCCCCGGAAACCTGGGATTCAAGAAATTTTTGAGATGTAATTTTACAGTAAAAGGGGGGGGGAAGGGATTTTTTTTTACTAATAGCACATTAAGCGAGTGTTATGACATTCTTTAATAAATATGTATATGTGACAGAGCTTGTCACACTCATCACGTCCAATCAATTTGCAAATCACCTAGTTTTTCCTACTAGCTTCCAAAATGATTTACTTACGAAAAATTTATATTTTTCTCGAATATTATCAAACATTCGTGGTAATGAACTGTAAGCAAGGAGCGACCTTGCTCAATAGTAACCGAAATTCTAAAGAACAGAATTTTGATAAGTACAGACTTATGCTGATTTTAAATATATAAGTTTCATCAAGTTTAGTCTTACCCATCAAAAGTTAAAAGCCGGAGAAAATTTGCCTTATTTTCGAAAAAAAAGAATACACCCCCTAAAAGTTGTAGAATATTAATGAAAATCCCATGACCAGATTCGGTGCTCAAATTCAGCGTATTAGAGTACGGTGGGGTACTAAAATACCATACTGTAGAGGTTAAAAGTTTATGTCTGCAAATATGTGGAATTCTGTATTTTTTGCCAGAAGAAAGATCACGGATGCATGTTTATTTGTTTTTTTTTTCTTTCCCCAGGGTGATCACATCGATCCAGTGGTCCTAGAACGTTGCGAGAGGGCTCATTCGAACGGAAATTAAAAGTTCTAGTGCCCTTTCTAAGTGACTAAAACTTGGAGGGCAACCGGGCTCCCTCCCACGCTCATTTTTTCCCAAAGTCACAGGATCAAAATTACGTGGGAAAATCTTTTCATGGAAGAATTTTTCATGGGGGAGAGAATTTTCCATGAACGGGCCGCCGGTTTTTCCAGCATTATTTTAAAAAACGATCAGAAATTAAACGAAAAAACCAAGTTCTTTCAACTGAAAGTAAGGAGCAGCATTAAAACTTAAAACGAACAGAAATTATTACGTATATGAGGGGGTTCGCCCCCTCGTCAATACCTCGCTCTTTACGCTAAAGTGTTTTTACTTTTTTCAAAAGAGCTATTTATTCTAATGAAACGGCCTTTGTGATTCAGGGGTCATTCTGAAAGAATTGGAACAAAATTAGAACTTTACGCAAAGAGCGAGGTATTGACGAGGGGGCAAATCCCCTGATATACGTAACAATTTATGTTCGTTTTAAGTTGTAATGTTGCTACTTACTTTCAGTAGAAAAAACTTTTTTTTATTTAATTCATATTCGAGATCAGCAGAAAAACCTTAAAATTAGTTTTTCCCTTCACCTAAAAGGTTGATATTAAAAAAAAAAAAAAAAAAAAAAAAAAAAAAAAAAAAAAAAAAAAACAAGGTGTGCATGTGCGGAACACTTTCTGCTTTCCACATCATGAGCACTGACTAAAATAATACACTATACTTGAATTAGTTTGAACACTACGAACACACAAGATATTGGCAAAAGTCAGTCAGCGTCCCCACCCCAAGAAGTGTCCATGAACCCTTCTATTTAATCCTTGACAAAATAAAGAAAGAAAAGCACATACAAAGGGAAACAGCCTTTAGGTAAAGAATTAGTCTTCTGCTTGAAATTTTTATCTTGATTCCTCAACCCCTAAAATACTTTTGGGTATAGAGCCACAAGGTTTATGGTGCCTGTGCAATTTTCGGCGTCTTATTTGTTTTTTCTCAGCTACGGTTTAATATATCCACGGAAGACGAAGATTTTGCTATCGTAGCATACCTGAGATTTTAGTTCTATCCATTAATATTTTTTTTTTAATTTAATGTACATGGTTTTTAGGAGGAAAATACGTTGGATAATCATTGAAAACTATTAAAAATAGGACAAATTTCCTATTTTTTAAGCAAATTTAGATCCTTCTCCAATAAAAAGTTTAAGCAATATCATAGTCTTAGCTCAGTAAAAGGATAGGTCTAAAGGTAAGGAAGACAATGGTATGACTGTCTCGTCTTTTTGGTGTAAGTTACAGGTGCAGACGTGTTTTAAAATTACTTGTTTTAGAGTTTACATATACCTTAAGAATAGAAAAGACTCATTTTCACCAAGTATGAAATGCATTCTTTGGTTTGGGACATGGCGATACATAATACGAAGAACACTAAAGATTTACCATACATCTTTTACAAAAAAAAAAAACTCACCGTTTGTATTTACAGGGCTTTGTCTGAGAGCTTGGCTAATATTTTCAAGGTTTATATGGCTAATATTTTCAAGGCTAATATTTTAAAGGTTTCAATATTTTGAAAAAAAATATGTATATCAAATAATGTATGAACGTCCCGTGGAGCATGATTGTCCAAAGTACATCTCTATTCTGTGTAGTACAGAATATCTGTTTTTTTAAAGTAAAAACGTAATTCTAATAGCTTTTAAATAAATAAGTAAGACACAGCGACAACAAAATTCAGCAATTACTCTTAAATACATCAATACAAATACAAAATTAGAAAGTTAAACAATTAGAACGAGACGAGAATTTGATAGAAAAATGTGGGATACCACTTTTTAACTTATTTTAAAATCGAATATAAGATTTTGACATAGTTTCTTTGCTAAATCTTGACAAAATTGACGGATAAAAGTTGTCACAGGTGGGAACACCCGGTTCTGTTTATTTTAGACAAGGAGGGGGAGTATTGTGGTGGTAAGGGCTACACGAGGATTTTCCTATTGAGGTAAACTTACCAAACATGCGCTTTTACTAAGAACGGAAATTTGAGTAAAGAATATGGATAAGAAGTTTTTACAGGAGTGGCAAAAATAGCTGCTAATTGGGAAATGCAAGTTGCCTCTGAAGGACATTCCCTTTCAAAATCCAGCCAGTCGAATTTAGTTAGCAATTGTCAAATAATCAAAATGTCATAAGAATTCCAAAAAATAGCCAGACGAGAAGCGTTGCAATGGGGAAGGGTTTTTCATCGGCGAGTAAAACAAGAATAAACCAAATAAAAAAGTATCAACCGTGGGTGGGGCTAGGAGTAACCCTAAGATCTAACATACGCCTCGACTCTGGTTCTAAAATTAAACTTCCAAAATTTCTTCATCAAAATGTCATAAGAGTTCCAAAAAATAGCCAGACGAGAAGCGTTGCAATGGCGAAAGGGTTTTTCGTCGGCGAGCAAAAAAAGAGAAAACCAAGTAAAAAAGTATCAACCGCGGGTAGGGCTAGGAGTAACCCTAAGATCTAATATACGCCTCGACTCTGGTTCTGAAATTTAACTTCCCAAATTTCCTGGAGAAGGGTTCATCAGAACGATCTTAGCAGAATTTCCCAATTCCCTTCCTGAAGTTTAATCTTCCAATGACCCTAATACAAATTTCTACCAAAGCTTAGCTTTGGTTCTAACTACATATTATCTGGATTTTGGAGTTGATCTACAAAAGTTTGAAGGGGTACTCACCTGCACATTCGCTCATCGTCACCCATCTGACTTTGTCTACTTTGACGTTGCTCAGCCGTTAATTCTGACCAAGCGTTAGTGTCCGCCATTAATTCTTGAGCTTCATGTATTCTCTGCAAAAAAAAAAAAAAATCATACAAATAATAAATAACTTACAATGAAATACCAGAGACGTTTGCTTTAAATGAAATTATATTTTATATTTGAACAAAACCCAAAGTGTAGACAAAACAACATTTAGAGGTTTGATATTATTAGACTTAGTTTAAGCCATTTTTTACCGTCAAAACACTGATACACGAACATGTCGGCACCCAATTTTTTCAGTTTTATCAAACAAAGTTCTAACATATAATCAATCACAAAAAAAAAAGGATGAGAGATGGAAAAAAAACCATAGAATTGCAAATCAAGGAAATAGTAGCAATAGGAATTACACTAGCCTCAGAAGTTGCAAAACATATTATATTGATGTACTCCATGAGACAGTCTAGAATTACAGGCAAGGAATTAGCAGATGAAGTAGCTAAAGCTGGAGCATCACTGACATGCTACAGACCAGAACTTTGCATCCGCATCTCTCAGAGATAGTGGAAAGTGGCAATAAGGAGACGGGGCTATGAGAGCGTGGAGCGAAATTCGCATAGAAAGATGGGATGCAAAGAAACAAATGAAATGATTCTGAAGTCTAACGTCTGTAGATTGAAGTTTGAAGATTAAACGTCATTTTACCACTTAATATGTCTGAAATACAAACTGTTACTGAAGCCATTAAAGGTATTATGAAGTTTCAGAGTCATCTCACTTGAATAACAAAAGCTGATTCCCCAGTTTGCCAAAAATGTGAGATAGCCATGGAAACAAGAAGGCATCTAATAGAAGAATGTTCAGCGGGGATGAAATGCCGGTCGAATATACTTAGTAAACAGGATATTAAACTGGAGGACACAGAGAGGGTTAGGTTCGACAGTTAACAAAGTATATAATAAGGATGGGGCAACTAAATATTAGTCCCCCCAACACAAATTAGATTTTTTGGAAAGTTAGGGCTATGGAACTTTGTAGCCTGAGTCTCGAATCAATTTGGTGAGCCCATCTGTAATAATGATAATAAAATAATATCCTTAAGAGGATAAAAGTTGGGCTTCGTATATTTTTTCCGATTTCGTTATATTAATGCTTTACTGATAAATGTTCCTATCCGCGTAATTAAGAGAGATTTGAAGTATATTCAATATTTGGTAGTGGAAGGTAAATACCCTCTTGTGAATTCCACCTTAAAATAATTTTGCAGTCCAATTAAATATACATACTTAATATATAATATAATATATTATATATAATGTGAAAAGTGGGAACAATATTGTTCAATATGAGACCTTTAATACCAAAAATATCCTGAAAAAGGAAATCATCGTAAGCACTAGACATTTCCTGAAGTTGGTAGAATTAATTCATGCTTCAAAGTTTCATATATATATATATATATATATATATATATATATATATATATATATATATATATATATGTGTATGTGTGTGTGTGTGTGTCAATTATGAAAGTGTGTGATTTTTTGGGGTTCAAAAATTTGTAACAGAACAGGGTTAATAAAGAGTTTTACTCTGCACTAACACCGTTTTTAATTTATATAATAAGCTTATTATACTCTCCTCTTCAATCTAACTACCTTTTTAATCCATTTATGTTTATTAGAAAGGCTTACCTTTAATGATTCCATACTTTCATCCAAAAGATATGTTGTATCATTCATCAGCATATTAATAAACTTAACGAACTGCTTCCCCGTCCTAACAAAAAGAAAACAAGAAGTTGTAAACATTAATAATAGTAGTCAAGAAAACAACAATCATAATCTAAAATTGAAACTGTTGAGAAGGAAAGAACAGACTTACACATACGTTCTCTAAGAAATTTTCATAAAATGCCTCTACAGAAAACACTACATTATTCCACTGTTGAATTGCAAAACAATCGTGCAATTAAACAGTTTTACTCTTTTCCTGGTCTATCAATTTCTGTTTTACTTGGACGTCCCTTATTTTGTCTCCTTTTTTCATTTGACACTCTTTCTTTGTATATTTATTTCTTCATGTTCTATTTTGACGCTCTTTCTTTTCCCAGTCTATCAAGTTAAGTTTTACTCGTACCTCCCTAGCTTTTTTTCTGATTTTGTTTTACACAGCCATTGTTTTCTACTGGCCAAAAAGCACAAAATCGTCTCTTTATGGACTTTTAGTGGCTATTTCCTTTTTTTTCCATCTATCTTATGATGTTTCAACTAAATTCAAAGAGGTGGATGAAAATGCTAACATCAAACAATAAACTGGTTTTTTCATTGATGTTCGACTTAGGTTTCCTTCAGCAAAAATAGCCCAATGAAAAAAAGTTTTAGAAAAAATCTAGCAGTGTTGTCAGACTAGTTAACATGTGCGTTGATATTGGTAGACCTGTATATCAGTTGGCATGAGGTATTCTCTATTAAGATTAATCGGACGACCAACGGCCCCCTCAACGAAAAAACCAGATCATACCTCCGTAACCTCCAGGAAAATCACCACTGACTCAGCTATCCAAACTCAAAACACTTTTTGCAAGAAAGACGAAAATATGTAGTTTGAAATTTCAAAGTTACGTGAAAAATTTTAAAGCTGAACGATGATTCGACAAAACAGGGGTTTTAATAAAATTTTATAAATCAACGATTTCATTTACTAAACTGAAGATGAAACTGAAACTAAAAATACATATTTGGTTAGTAATGCCAGTAAAGTTGCTAAACGTTTCTCAGTGGCTGGAAGACGGGTTACAGAGGCAGCTCATTAAGTTTCACACAATATCAAGTATCGTTCCTTAGGAATGGTACGTCAGATCCCTTACTTATTCCTCATTTAATCATTTAATCCTACTCCTATCAATCAGGATGAGGAGGCAAAGCGTATTATATATCATTTGAAAAGCTCTAAAAATGGCAGAACCTTAGCACCAAGGAAAATCTTAAATTCTTATTTAATTGACCAGTTCCTATTTTAATTCTACTACTATTCTAATTATTTCATTCTACTTAATTATTATTTTATTTAATATTAAATCTTTAGAAGAGACCCAGTAAAAGTGACATACCCTAGCGACAGTCATGCGCCTAAAACCCTGATTATACCCAACGGTCTTGAGCAAGTTCACCCGATATAACTAGACATTTCGTAGAAAAATTAAGAGAATAGAAATGTCGCCATAACTGCACTGACAAACGGATAAGAGGTAAAAAGGTGTACGGTAATTTTTTTTTCATATCATGATAACGTTAGTCAAATAACTAGGATTTGAAAAAAAAAAACTAACCCTGATTCTTCAATTATTGCATCCCGATGATGAGACGATTCCCAAAGAGATTTGAAGACTATACTAATGTGAAATCGGATGGTAAATTTGTCGTAGAATTCCGATGTTGCCCCAGTACTTTCGACATCTGTGAGAAAAACAAACAAAAACTATAAAAAATTAAGATTAGGCAAAAATTCGATGGGCTAGATTATCAATTCGCTCATAATCTACATACAGCATAAGGACAAAAAGAAGGAGGGTAAAAAGCAACTATAGGTTACAAAATGTGTATATATGATAACCCTCTATGAAACACTAAGCTTAAAAGGCAGTAAAGTGAAAAAAAAACATTAATCGGACTTGATACTATTATTACCGTACGTATGAGTTTGCTTCTTTTTCTCCCCCCCCCCTCCTTAAAAAATTGACATTAGCAATGTGCTTCACTCTATCAGTATTTTAATCAAATTTAGCTTAGTTTTAATCTGTCTGCAAATTTTTATGTTAGTACAATTTGATTTTGTTTAGTTAAACCGTCGTTTTGGCAACATATATTTATATACAAAAATATACATATACAAAAAATCCAAGCGAAAGTAAAGAGCAAAGAGCAACGACAAAATTAAAAGCTAAAAATTATTCTACATATGATGGTATGTTACCTCTTTAAACCAACTGCTTTCCACGCTTAAGGTTAACCGATACTTCATCGAGAGCATCACTTTCTAGGGTTATAATGAGAGAAAGGTCGAGAAGGCTAAAATACGTTTTGCGGGTGAAAGATTACAAATTGCCAAAGATCATCCTTTTCGGCCATCCCTCTAGGGTCACAGAAAAGCAGTAAGAAGTTATAAGGAATAATTTAAAGGAAATTGGAACTTCTTAGGAGGGGGGTAACTAAGGTGGCTGTGAATAAATTGATCCCAATTTATTCTCAAATTCTTCCCAAAAAAAGAGCGTGCGCAACCATGTTGGCCACAGGTGGCTTGATGCTGCAGAGAGTTAATAGTAGTAGCTAATAGTTTTCCCTTAGCATGACAAGCACGGAAAACTTAGCGAACGGTGCGGAGGATTTAGAAACAGAAGAGTGATTCCACAGATGAAGATTACTTTTGAGGAGGGTCTCACCCTTTCCAGCTTTTATCAGGTAAGCGAAATAATATGATCTTTAATGTTACGCTAATAATATTTTATGTAATAAGAGTAGAGCTATTATCCGCTCAGCATCCATATTGCACGCTTGGTCAAAATTTTTCTTCCCCATGAGGGTAGGTTAGGTGATGGATAATATTTCAAAATCACCTAACGAACCTCTCAAGAAAACTTGGGGTTTTGCATAAACTTTTTGAGACTTCAGGCACCACCTACTCCATGAAAACATCCACTAGCCCCTCCTCCTTATAGTTTGCTTACAACTATACACTATTGTATAGCCAACAGTAATTCTGTATATAAATTCTATACAGTAACCGTTCATTTTGTATACGGTATATTTGTTTAGGGACGAATGCTTCGCCCCGCGACAGCATAGCTCTGAGACTAGGGGGTTATGTAAGTAGCTTTCTACATCACCTCCTTTGCATTAAAAAGGGTACTGTCTAAATCTATATTCGATCGAGATTTCTCTCAATATTCTACGATCACTGGTTTGATAAGATTGCTCGTTATAAAAAAAACAACAAGCAAAGAAGCAGGTTTAATTTGGGAATGCATTTTTCCCTATGGAAAAATGCAAATTTCATGTTTTGCATATAAGGACTTGAAAGTCCAGTATAGTTTTTGACGTGTTCACCTGATGAGCTCCATGTACTTGCAGTTTTCACCATTCTTACGCTTATTCTGATATTCCAGCTAGTTTAGTGTCATCGTTAAAAAAAAACATTGCTGCCAACTTTAAAGACCAGATCATAATTGTAGCAGATAAAAAAAATAGGTACAAAGCCTTTTAAAGAGCAATAAGTCTTTCGAAGAAGAGAGAGCTGCCGAGGCCATATGTGTGCCCAATCTGATTTTATACAGCATAACTATACTGTAAACCATATTTTTAATGCGTTAAATTTTTTTTTACCTGCATAAAATTTCATTAAGGCAGCTGGTAGCAATGTGGTGCTAAGTATATGGGTCATCAGCTTCATATAGAGGTTTTCCGTTCTTGGCGTCACATGAGGATTCAACATAAACAAGACCTCGACCAATTTAGCAATCAAGTATGGATTGCTGACATAATGTGGAGTAGCTATTAAAACGAGGAGACACGACAGCACAGATTGGTCCAAAGACAATGCAACTGCATCGGGAGCCACCCTACAAAATAAATTATCTCATTAATTTTGTTAAAAGTGATAATCATTAATTTGTTATTAATTGTTTAATAATTAATTTATTATTAAATCTATTGTATTTATCAATAAATTAAACTTTTACTATTAATCTTATTTATTTTACGAAAAATTAGTAAGCTTTCTCTCTTTTTGCATTTTCTTTTTTGAGATCTTAAACGCTTTCGATACTTAATAAGAATTATTCATACGAATCTTTTTCTCTGGCATACTATGTCGGAGTTCTACCATTACATGGTACGCATATTTGACATTATGGCTCATTAGACAAAAAAGGGCTCAATCTGGCAAGCAATCAACCCAGGCCAATTTATTCATAAAAAAAAACACTAAAAGAATAGGATCATTATATAAACAATACAAGAAATCATAGGAAAAATCGTAGAAATGTTGGTTTCAGAGAAGGAGAGGGGGAGGGCAAGGACCAGATTGCTCTGCATGCATGAAACTCAACGAGTTTCGTTTCTGAACGGCTCATTTAATAAATGGGACATTTTTTTCACCTAGGACTAATAGGTGAAATCCTATGTATATGTGTAAAGTTAAAAAAAAAAAAAAAAAAAAAAAAAAAAAAACATATGAACTTACTCAAATTAATATTAAAACAATAAAAAATCCTTAAAATACTTTGAGACACACTTATAATATGATTATAAATACGCTCGAACTGGTTTCATCTTTTTCCAGAACCAATAAGAACAAAATATACTATTAACTATCCTTTCATATAATTCTAATCAAAAATCGCTCTGGGAACATGGTCTATTCCTTAACGCAGTGGTTCTCAAACTGTGGTACGCGTACCCCTTTGGGGTACACACAAATTTTTAGGGGGCAGGCGACTGGCCAACAAAAAATAAAACAACCGTTTAACTGTAGGACCGGCAATTTTATTTATATTTTAGCTATAGTTTACTTAGTGCCGGTAACGGTAAAGGGGCAAATAAAATGTTTTGTGGGCAAAAAAGCGCACATTGTTTAATTATGGTTGAGAACCACTGCCTCAACGAATTAAATAAGACAAAAAATTTTCAACTGAAAATAAGGAGAAACGCCAAGACTTAAAACGAACAGAAATTATTCCGTATATGAGGAATTATCCCTTCCTCGACCCTCACTCTTTATGCTAAAGTCTTAAAACTTCCTTAAAAAAACTTCTCATTCAAATTCAACGGCCCTTGTGTTTTTGCAGTCTTTCTTAAAGAAATGACAAAAATTCAAAATTTATCGTAAAGAGCAAGAGTTGAGGAAAAGAAAGCCCCCTCATAAACGAAATAATCTCTCTTCGTTTTCAGTTCTAATATTGCTCCTTACTTTCAGTTGAAAAAAATTCTTTAAATTAATTTCTGACCGGTTTTCAAATCATGCTAGAAAACCCCATCCCCCCCGGCGTTTAAAACCCCTCTGGAAAATTATCGGAAGCTCTCCTTCACACATAAAATTCTCCCCGTGGAGCTCCCCCCCCCCACAAAAAAAATCCGTATATTTGTCACTACATACTACATTCGAGCAATAAGCAAATTGCATAACTTACAGTCTTCTCCCAAGGGGCCGTGTTTGGGAGGAGGGGTTGTCATCCCCAAAGGTATAGTTATTGAACCTTTTAACTATGCTAAGTCAAACAGCTATTTCAAAATATTGATCAGATATCTTTGTGAGAATGGGGCATGGGGGAAGGGGCTAGTTGCACTCCAATCTTTTTGGTCACTCGAAAAGGGCACTAGAACTTTCAATTTCTGTTCAAATGAACCGTCTCACAATTTTCTAGGACAATGTTCGAAACGATCATCCTTGGAAGAAGCAGCTTCATTTGATGGTGCAATTTTCATTAAGATCGGTTGACGTTTTGGGGGTGCATCCCCCTCAGAAATCAGGCAAATATTTTCAGACTCAAAGCTTTTGATGGGTAACATTAGACTTAAAGAATTTTATATATTTGGGATTAGCATAAAGAATTTCGTTATAAACTTCCTCAGTCGCTTTTGGAATTTTGACTACTCTGAATGAAAGTTTGTGTGTAACTGATGAGACGTTAGTTATTAACAGCATATGTTCTATTAAAATAAGATGTTCACGTAAGCAGTATGGGTCTTAAATAATAAGCAAAATATATAAATCCAACCCAAGGAAGTTCCATGATTTATTCAGAACATTATCGGCAAAAAAGTAACTAGAGTTGAAGTGAGAGATGTCAATGGTAAACCCCTGTTACCTAGTGAAATTAATGACTTTTTTGCAGCAATTTGTAAAATTCATCCGCAACTAAGAAAATTACCACCGAAGGATTCAGTTTCAAATATCCCTATACTAGAGATTTGTTCAGTTGCTAAAAAGTTGAAGGCACTTGATTCTCGTAAATCTAGTTATCCTAGTGAGATACCAATTAAATTGATTATTGAGTGTGCTAATCTTTTATCTACTCCTTTAACGGCATTTTTTAACCAATGTTTTATTGATGGTGTTTTCCCATGTATTTTTAAACAGGCATAAGTAACGCCAATCCCCAAATGCAAGGCACCTAAAGATATTACCGAGATGAGGCCGATTTCGAAAACACCAGCTCTCTCAAAAGTATTTGAAAGTTTTATTTTTGATTGTTTATTTGAGGACATAAATGATAATATTGATCCCCAAGAATTTGGATTTAGATCCGGGCATAGTACTGTTCATTTTTTGGTTGCATTGTTGGATACTATCCTTAAGCACTTAGAAAATAATGGGGCCTATATTGATGCATTATTTGCAGACATAGTTAAGGCTTTTGATAGTCTTGATCATAATGTAGTTGTGGAAGAAGCAAAGGCTATGGGTGCCCGTCCATTCGTTGTAAGAATGCTCGCTAGTTTTCTTTTTGAAGGATCTCAGTGTGTCCAACTCCCTGATCATGAGCCATCTGAATTTGTAAATGTTTTTTGTGGTTCGCCACAAGGGACTAAATTAGGCCCGCTTTCTTTTCTTATTGTTTTTAACCGTATTTTAACAACAATTCGTGAGCGTTTTAAATTTGATGATGATTTAACTGTTTTATCACTGCGACTAAGCCCTTCGACTACTAAATAGTCTGACTTAATCGAAATCTATCATGATCTAAAAGCTGAATTAGAAAAGGTAAAACTGACGGTTAGTGAAACTAAGAGCTCTTATATGACGTTTTCCTTCCTAAAGGGTAACAACCACTCTTCTCATAATTCCATACTGCCAACAAAGAAAACTGTTAAGATACTTGGGATACTTTTGGACGATGATTTAAGATAGAATTCGCACGTTGACTATCTGACTAAAAAAGGCGCATCGCTTTTTCATTCATTTTCCAACTTAAAAAGATTTGGTACACCAACTGAGGTTTTAAAGTCTGTATACTTCAGCTATGTTAGACCTTCTCTTGAGTATGCATGCCCTGCTTGGCATCCGGGATTGACAAAAGATCAAACAGATAGACTTGAGATGATACAAAAAAGAGCTGTAAAAATTCTACTTGGACAAAACTACTCAACTTACGAGGATGCACTGAAACAACTCAATTTGGACTCACTTGATAGTCGTAGACATGGCTTAACATATAGATTTGGACTAAATTGTTTGAATTCCCAAACTCATTGTCGTCTACTACCCAACCTCGAGAGCCCCACAACTGAAGGACCAGTTACTAGACTCCGACAAATAAAAAAGAATTGTCCACGGTTACTGACTTGCTCAGCCTATAGTACTGAGAGATATTGCAAATCATTTGTTCCATATTTTACCGTCATTTTAATAATATTGAAGCGACTAATATTTAATGTTTGTTTAATATGTGTTTGATTAATACAATGTTTGTGTAAATTTTCCTGTGAGTGTTTTTGAAGGTATAAATTATTTTTGTCATGACATGCTAATGCTAGCTCCAGCTATTGTAGTGAATAAATATATTCTATGTTCTTGCTCTGATTTGCATATTCTATTTGGGAAAGTCATTAGGAGAAAATGGATAAATATGGCCTTCGAAAATGGTCAAAACTTTGAAAATACGATGCAAAATTTATATATTAGGCAATTTTAAAACAAGGTTTGGTTGTTTAGCGGTATGTGCAACTGGAGGAGATTCTTGGTTGTCACCAAACCCGCATACAGATCAATGATCTTCAATATATTAAAGTGTGTTGGGAGGATCAACATGTTTTCATTAATTTAGCCAATATTGCTGTGACCCATTTCTTACACAAAAAGATATAGAGAGCTGCTTCGTGCTATTAGATAATCTATGGTCAAACATGCCTATATGATATAAAACAGAGCTCGGAATGATTTCTGCTCATTAGAAAAGGGACTTTTAGGGGCGAAAAGAGGGATGAATAGGGACCAAAGTGGGAAGGGGTTTTGAGTGTTATTCTTGTTCAGAACATTCCTTTGCTCATGAATTAAAAAAACAGTGCCCAAGTCACCCTAAGAACCATCATATTCATGAGCCTCGGAAGGAGCTCATTTTCAGTGGAGATGGGCAGTTGTCTTTGTTTTTCCATTTTCTTTTTGTTCAAACTTTCAGTTATGTTTATTTAAAACAAAAATAGAAAAACAACTTGAAGATTAGTAACAAGTAAAAATAATCTGTAAGACTTCAATTTGCAAGCTAATTTATTCACTCCAACTTCTGTGAGAGATTAGTGAACTTGGTTACCAGGTTCCACTTCCTTTTTATATGTCCCTTTCAGTCCGCTCTTTTTCATCTCTTCCGTTTTTTCGTCTTTTCGAGTTTTCATGGCACTCTCTAGTAGGAAATTCATCAAGGCGATGATCCACGGAACCATTTGAAGCTACCACACAAAGTAAAAAATCGGTAGCCTCTTTCAAGAGGGTATCAACAATTGCTCGTTTTTGTTTTCCAGAGTCCCGTTCTTCTTGCAATGATTCAAGTCTATCTAGCTCCTTTTTTTTGGCTAGAGATATCACCTAGGTTCATCTCCCTTTATTTCTCTTGGTCCTGAATGCTTCGTTCAGCAGCTTGTTCTTCAGCCTTGCTGTCCGCATAGTCTTGGTATTTTGACCAGGCTGACCTAGTCAAAGTCAACGGTTCTTTGGGAATAGGGAACCTTCCGGGTTTACGTCCATATATGTTCAATTCGTTAATCACGCACAGCTTCGCATTCAGGGCTCTTTCTGACATGGAGGCTCAGTCCAATGGAAGAAGTCTTCCTGAGAGCAAATAAACCCTCTCTACGTTAGTACTACTGTGCAATAATGTCAACGCAACTTCTACAAACTTACACTTTTGTCCATCAAAAGCGTCCACCTTTGAGAAGATTTGATGCCAGTAATGGTCAACATGCGATGGTGTTGATTCTATCGAGTTCTTGGCTTGCAGAAATACTCACAACATGCTCTCTAAAAGAGGACCAAAAGCGCACTCTAATCTCTAGCTCTTTTTTCCTTCATTGTTTGTAGTTTTATCATATTCAAGAAACAAGTAAGCTTCACCTATGTCCTTTATAAGATTCTGTTTACAGTGTCGATGAAGTGCATCAGCTATATGTACAAAGCTTTCTTTGCACTCATTAACATCCCAGGCGGTGCTTTGTGTGCAGCATCTTTGTCACAAAACATCTCAAGAGTTTTACTTCCATTGCTTGCTGATGCCTCTTCTCGTTAGAGCTGTTGAGATGGATCAGAACTTGTTTCTTGTGCTCGTCCGACGAAGCATGTTTATTCAAGGCGTAAAAGCCTTTGCGGCAGCTAAGATTATTCCTGCATATTTTGCAGTTAAAAAAAAAACTCATAACCACCAACCCGGCACCATTTGTTTATCTTCTGCCGCTCCTGTCTTCATTAGTTAGCCAGGAGTGACAAAACTTGCAGTTGCCCATTGTCTTTCTTAAATACACTTGAGAGATCTGAAAGACAATTAGGTGGAAACACAGCACTAAGATTTTTGCCATCTGAACATTCCACTCATGGCACTTTTCTCACTCAACCCGTTATTAGTTTATTAACTAGCCTCAGGGAAAGAATACATAAGTTGTACCATTGGAATACAAGTCAATTCAAACAAATTCATACTGGTATGGTTAATTTTATGAAGCTACAGGAAATTATTTATACTTGAACGTTACCACAATATGACCGATTCATCCCACCCACCATAAAGGTCAATGTTCCCCTCTATCCTTGAACAGTGCTACAATATTAACCATCCTACCCATCCTACCCACAATATAGACCAATTTTGTGCTGTTATAAGCTTCCTATATTTACAAAAGTTAATAGACACTCTGGCCACAAAATTCCAACTCTTTTGTTGTTTCTTTTTGACCTGTGCCGGCGTAATCAAGAGACCAGTATAACCGAATTTGTGGAGAAGCTATATTATCTAAAAAGGGTCTTTCAAATATATCATGCTTCAGTTTCGAAATATACCATGCTCCCAAATCGAGACTTTTGAGGGAGTTAAGGGGCTTTCTGCACAAAACGAACTTGGAAGCGACTTCAGTAAGAAAAGGGACTATAAGGACTTTTAGAGACTAATTTCGAGCCCTGTGTAAAGTTTTACAACAAGACAGAAAAAAAGACCTTGGATCGTGCACGTTCGGCACTATGTTCCGACACGCGTAAAAACTTTAGGAAAATATTATTTTTATTTTCTTATATGCTATATGGTTCTTTTCGACCACCCTGTGGAATATATATGATATATATATATATATATATATATATATATATATATATATATATATATATATATATATATATTGTTTTTGTTATGTATTTTGTTGCATTAATAGAATCTTTTCTTATTTGTTATATAAAAAGTATAATTACTGCAATGCAAAAAGGATATAATCTGCCATATCTTCGAGAAACCACTCAGGCATAGCTGCAAACAATTCAGGAGGAGCCGGTTGTGGAACAAATTGAGCATCATAAGACCAATGGCCAGGATAGTCAGGAACCAAAATCCTTAGTAAAAAATCTGCCACTGAGTTGTAAAATAATATGGTGCGACGTAACATGTTGGAATCAAGCAAAGCAGCATCTGCACATGGCTTGCTTCGTTGCAATTTCTAGAAAAGAAACTAAAATGATACCAAGTTGTTAAATAGCCAAGGATTGAGGCTCTTACTAAGTCAAAATTCCAACCAAGTTTGACGCCACGCTTATAAGAGAAAAATAGATACAAAACGAACAAAATCAATTACAGAGCTTAAAAAATGTTTAAACAGTAAAAGTATCCTCGTGATTGAACTAAAGAGCATTTTTGACGATTTATTTTGCTCCTAGGAGTCCTCTGGGTTTTAATCCCCTGAGCACATTAAAAAAAAAAAAGGATTTACTTTATAGAGGGCAGGCTAGGTTGACCATAATCAGTAGAGCAAAAATGTTCAATATCTCAAACTCAAAGAATTTAAGTCATAGTTTTACATACTATATAAAAAAATTACAATTTAAACGAAAATATGTGAAAAAAGGCCGGTACTTTTTAAACAAGACGGTGAAAATAAAGAAATACAAAACTTTCAATGCAAAAATATTAAAATAGGCTCGAATATTTCGGCATTACATTTGAAAGCCTTAATCAACGGAAAAAAAGCTAGTTGAGACAAGACAGATGAAAACAAAGAAAGGGTATAAACGTTATATAAAATTCATTGCTTTATTGAGTTTAATATTACCCATAAAAAGATACGAGCCTGAGAAAATTTGCCCGATTTTCGAAAAAGGTTGAATACACCCCCCAACCGTCAAGCCATCTTATAAAATTCACACCATCAGATTTGGCATATCTTACGCCTTACTGTAGAGGCTTCTAGTCGCTATCTACAAAAATATGGGATTTTAAAATTTTTACCTGAAGAAAGATCACAGATATGTGTTAGTTTATTTTGTCTTTGTTTTTTCCCTGGGGTGATTGTATCGAACCAATGGTCTAGAAGATCGGGCGCCTTTTTCTAGCGTCTTTTTTAAGTGACCGAAAACATTTGAGAACAACTAGCCCCCTCCCACGCCCCTTTTCCCCAAAGACATCCGATCAAAATTATTTGATCCAGCATAGTTGAAAGGTCCAATAACTATTCCTTTGGGGATTACAAGACCCCCATAGTCCTTGGGATAAGGGTGTATGCTTCGCAATCTGCCCTTTGATTGCATATAGTATTTGATATTGGGAAATATACGGGACTTTCTGGGGGGAGATTTTCCACAGGGATAATTTTCTGTGGAAAGGAAAGTTTTCGGGGAATATTAAAGGGGGGGGGTTGATCCCCTGACATGGCTTGAAAGACGACCCAAACTGAATAAAAAAAACAACAAGTAAATGTTGTTAACAATTTTTAATGTAGCTCCTTACTTTCAGTTGAAATAAACTTGTTTTTTTTTTTCTATTTAGCAACAGTAAAAATGAAATTGATGGCTGCATACTATTCACTACATTTTGATATATAGTTTTTAAGCCCTAATCCCCGGCCGAACTGTCAATTATTGTAGACAGTTTAATTGGCCTTTACGACATTATTAGATTCGATTTTCTTCTTTTCTTTCCTTATTTTAAGTTTTAAGACCTGTATTACATTCTATTTCAAGTAAAATTCAACTTGAATTTCTATTTAATTCTTGCTTGTTCTAAGTCGAAAATATACAACAAATCATTGGGTCATGAGTGAATTGCAGTATACAGGCATATGTATGGTAAAGATTTGAAATGAATAAAAAAAAGAACACTAGAGAAGGAATTGCATAGACAGTTCTAAGAAGGAGAGAGAAGCGGCGGTACAAGCCCAATGCCCCCTACTTTACTTATGTGACAGCCAACAAACATTACGTTATCTACATTACATTTACAGAAGAATAGCCAATCTATCATTGAAAAGATTTTTTTTTACCGTGATCTGAAACTTCCAGTGTTTGATCATTGCAGCATTTTTCTTTGCCCCGGGAGTATTTTTCCATTGACTTTCGGTTTGCTCCAGCTCCCTCACCAGTTTTTGATAATCCCGCAATGCTCGATTCCTTCGTTGACTCTTCCTTATTGCCGGCAGTACGGACAGATGATGAGCCGTAATTGTTAAAAACCAACAGTGAGTTAAAAATTTGATATTTGAGCTCCATGGTTTTGTACTACGCTCCCCTGAACAAAAGAAAATAAGAAAATCAGTATGGTATTTTCCAAGGTTAAAGCAACCAAAGCAATATTTGCTTTCTTCCCTAATTTTAGTGTGAATAGACTTCATCGTCCCGTAGCTTTGCACTTTCAAGGAACAATCAAATAATCAGCACTAAAGTCCCTTCAGCACTATTCCCCGTGCAACTTCTGGTACGTTGTTTTTCTTTTCTCTTACGGTTTTAACATATCAATGAAAGACAATTTTTTTTTTTACCATCATTTCATAGTTGAGATTCAGCTCAATCTCTCTGCTGAATTACATTTTCGTAGTTTGTTTTATATGGCTTCTTCGATTGAAAATACGCTGAATGTTATTTGAAAATCATTGAAAGAAGAATAATTTTCCCACGTTCTGAGGAAGTTTAAATCCTTCTTAATTTTTTTTTTAAAGAGAACGTTTTGATTAATCCCATGTTCAGATGTCATTAAGTAGGCATACCTTCCACTGAAAAAAGAATTAAAAAGTAATTTCATACAACGAAATCGGAAGTAAGATACTCATGGCGACCAAATAATCTTTTCAAATACAATCGGTGATCAAATTTCAATACATATGGCAATGTAATTTCACATTCTTAACTTTGTTCACTTAACCGTCGTCTTGGAAGATTAAAATCAAGCTACAAAGTCCATTTACAATTATTCGGGCATAACACCAAAACAGAAAGAATTTCAATACGTTGTTACACCAGCCTCCGATATTAAAGCCTAAATAACAAATGGAAGAATGGTTATTATATATTTATTCATTTTTCATTTTTAACATATATCAAGACGAATTATTACCGTGTTAAACATATTACATACATATATCATTCATGTCATACATTCATATATTCATACATTTCATACATATACATATTTCAAGACGAATTATTGCGGTGTTAAACATATTTTACCAAAAACAGATAATGTGACTAGTGATTACTACAAGACCAATTGCTTTCTGAATATTTTCTAAAACGCCAAATTGACACCATTTCTAGGATGAAGAAAGTTTCAAGACAATAAGGAGCTGGCAGAGATAGATAAAAATAACGTAGCTACTCAATAAACGCGAAAGCATAGCATTCCCAAATAAACAAGTTTTAATAATTACAGTTCGAAGTAACGACACATACACAAAATAATAACTGAAACAAGAGCGAATAGATGAGATACATAGCAATTCCACCGACATTACTAATCAACACGGCAGACATGACAACCATATATGTTGAATCTAATTCAAAATCTTTATTTGTAGAGGATATTTTTTCATTTCATTTACGAAATACGACAACTAAGTATTTAAAAAAGGCTGAATTGGCACTGGAAACTCCGCAGGTTCAATAACATGAAGGATTAACAAAAATAACAACAGACAATGGCAGCGAAAATTACAATTCCAACGATTTTGTAATCCATTTTCCGAAAAGCTTATGGCCAAAAATTGCCATGCAAAAAATGAATAAGGACGACTTAGCAATTTGATAGGAGTAATGCTACAAGGTATATTAAAGAAATAAAAAAGAATGAGGAAAAAACGAAAGAAAGAAAGGAGAGGGAGAGAGGAAATAACTGAAATATTATGAAGTTAGTATTGTTGAAGCAAAACTTAGTATAAAAAAAAAACAACAACAAAAAAACAAAACAAAAAAAAACTGCAAGATATGAATCGAACAAGGAAAAAATTCACTTTTGTGTCCAATATAAGGACTTACTGAAGCTTAAAATCTGGCAGAAAGCCACCCAAATAAACGAAAGAAACCCCCTCAAGTGTTACAAATTTATTCAAATTATGTAAGATTCTATACGGTAACGGTTTCGAAACTCCTGTAATAAACAGTATCTTTTGATTTACAAAAATAAACAAATTAAAGATTTTTTCTTTGGATATTGTGATGCAACATATGAACTTTTATGCTTATGGAACTTAAAGCATTGAATAGAAAAAAGAGTTAGAAAAAAAAAACTACTGCACTTACTCAATGAATCTAGAAAAGCCTTCGCTTGTACAGAGCTGAACTTTAGCCGCGTTTCTTCAGTAACATCAACCAAAGCTTCGGGATGAAACAAGTAATAAGGATCCACTTTAGCAATGTCAACCTATGAAAAATAAACAGAATTCAAGGAGAGTATTATGTTAACAAGGTGAGACACGCCTACTTTTCTGCTAAAAAGTTGGGGTGGGGTGGGTAATGGAGAGCCTTCTAACCCACGTTATTTTTTTAATAGTATAGATTGGAAATATTTGAACCATTCCGCTTCAAATTCGCATTATGCCTATGATCGAAACTTTAGTTTTAGCATTATTCGTGCTTTCTGGAGCAATAATGACAGAAAGGGTGAAATGGCTATGACACGTCCTGTGGATGAAGGATGACAAATTGCCAAAGATTGTCCTTGTCGGCCAACTGTCTAGAGCCAAACTAAAAGCGGGTCGTCCCAAGATGGGGTGGGAGGATGTCATAATGAAAGATTTATAGGAAATTGAAACTTCTTGAGAGTGTGTAAAGAGGGAAGTTTTTAATAGATTGGGAAGGAGGAGGAGCGTGCGTAGCTCTGTTGGCCTCAGGCGGCTTGGTGCTGTGGTGAATAGTTAGTAGTAGTATTATTATTCCACGTGTCACACAAATTATGCTTTTTTACATTTTGTGACAACCGTTTATTAGCAAATTTTTGCATAGCTTTATCCTAGCTACCTAACTTCCGCCTGAAAAATAAGCAGCGGGAGAAGAATAGTTACAACTTGAACTTGGCCCTATTTTATAAGTCAGGAATTAGCTCGTTTTTTCACCGAATCAGAACTTGGTACGCTTTTACAAAGTCACTATGCAATTTCATCTTTCGACAATATTCAACTTGGCAATGAGGCTTTAGCCACTGAGAAATCTCAAATTGGTGTACCTAGGACCAACTTTCCCGACAACTTAATTTTGGTTCTGTGGCATAGTTTACCGGACAGTTGAATTATAGTTCTTAATTTTCACCGGATATTTTCATCAAAAAACAGGATATATCAGAAAGCAATAGTATATACAATAGTTGCTATTAACATACTGCTACTCAGAGAAACAATACACGCAGTCTTACTTCCATGTAATTGTTTTATACATTTGTTGGCTTTTTTTTCGCATTGCTTTGACCCCCCTCCCAATTCCCAGTCCCTCAAAAGTGACACTGCTCAAGAGTCCACTCATTGTACATTCCTAAAGGACGTAGCAAGACGAACAATTGGAGCAAATGACGTTGCAGAACCTGCTATAAAAAGTTATTATGCGTTTCTTTCAATCACAAGCTTCACGGCTCAATCTCAGGTGACGCTGCGCGCCACTATTACGGCTAACTACTTCAAATTTAATTTTGAGGCATTCGTTAATACAACTCTTAAACGCCTGAACATCAATTTGATTAATTCTACTGGGAGGCTATATCACGTGGCGACAAATCGCCAGGGAAAACTGGTTATCAAGTATTTCTAGCATGGTGTTCCTTCCTAAGGATTTCCTGGCGAACTGTACTCTGGCGAGTTGATCTTAATGGCTTTGTTTCTCTCCAGAAGGAGCTTCAACAAATCCTCTCATGCAGGACAATGCCTATTTTTCCATTTGTTTTATTTTATAAAATGCCGACGTAGATACCACTCGAAAACATCCAAGATTGAAAGTCCCTCCTACCAAAGGCTACTCTCCTACAAAATTCTACTCTTGATTTAATATGCACCAATATGTCAAATTTCTACAGACCCGTCACCATTCTTCCCCCTCTCGGAGGTAGTTACCACTTTAGCCTACTCCTATCTCCGCTAGCTACAGTTAAACATTCCTTTACTATTACTGAAACCGTCTTTAGACCTCTAATTGACTCAGGACTCTACATGGCTCAGGTCAAACTATTCCTCCCTCCACCTCTTTCCCCCAAATTTCTCCCTCTGATGTTATAAATAAAATCCGAAAGCTCAAAAAATCAAGTACTTCCCCATTAGACATCCCAATTGACTTGATTAAAGCCTTTTCAGACACAATTGCTGGACCTTTATCTGCTATTTTTAACCAAATTACAAAATCTGGTAAATTCTCAAGTTGCTGGAAACTAGGTTTTATAACACCCATCCCAAAGAAATCTTCCAGTCTGACTATAACCAACATGCGTCCTATTACACTCGCTCCTGTTTTTTCTAAGCTTTACGAAGGGTTCCTTTGTGACTGGCTTAAAATTAAATTATACCACGCATTGACATCAGACAGTTTGGTAATTTAAGAAAAACCTCCACCACCCATTACCTTGTACACTTGATTCACACCATCCTAAGTGAACTAGAGAAACCAAATGTTTGGCTAAACCTAGTTTTAGTCGATTTCCAAAAAGCGTTTGACTTAGTTGACCACAATATCCTAATTCGTTTACTAAATGATAACTTTGAAATTGACCCACTTTTAGTAAATATTGTTATATCGTTCCTTTCAAACAGATCACAAGTTGTAAAATACAAAAATACTTACTCTCATCCCCTCCCTAGGTACTGTGGAATACTTCGACCTTATTGGGACAACTCTTTTTTTTTGTCATGATTAACGAAATTGGCAAGGAATTCCCCCAAAGATGGAAATATGTGGATGACTTGTCAATCCTTGAAGTATGTCATAGGAATATTAAAAGTAACCCCGTTGAAATCCTAACCCAATGTTCGGATGAATCTAAGAATCTAAATATGACAGTAAATCCCACTAAATCACAGATAATGACGATCAACTTCTTGAAATCTACTCCTGTTTTTTGCGACCCGATCCCACGCGAAATGCTAGTGAAACATGTTAAGCTTCTTGATGCCACAATTTCTAATGATCTTAAGTGGGACACACATGTTTCCAAAATTGTTAAATAAGCAAATGTTTCACTATCCATTTTTAAGCTGCTAAACAAATTTAATTGTCCTAAGATACATTCCCTCCGTGTTTACTTATCCTTTATCAGGCCGTTATTGGAATATGCAGGGCCGGTCTGGCAATCTCAACTTTCAAATGAACTTAGTGGCAAAATCGAGTCGGTCAAAAAGCGTTCGCTCAGGATCATTTACAAAGATGGCAAAATTCCATACTCCTTCCTCCTTAAAGCTGCACACATTACCACCTTAAAAGAAAGGAAGGAAAAAATTTGCCTGCTTTTCGCTAAGTCAGTCATTTCCAATCCCCGTACTGAGGACTTACTCCCTGATTTTCACAATCCCATTAGACTCCGACTCCCCCGGTCAGCCTCCTTAGCTATCCCAACTTACTCTCCGATCCATGCTGTTACAGAGAGGTTTCGTAAAAGTTTTATCCCTTTATTCTGGAACACCTATAATCCCTGATTATGTACTTGCCAAATTCCCCTTTTCATCTATTGCCGTTTTGATTTGCTGCAATGTTTTTGTAATTTAATTGTTAAGTTTACTGATTCGCTCTTTATTTTTGATGATTTTGCTTTTTAATTTCTTTTTAATTTTAAGTGTTTGACTTAATGTACTGATTAGATTTTTTTTCTTAGCTTTTACTGAATATAAAGCGAATTCGGCTCTATAGAGCTTGTGATAGTATTTTGAAAATAAATATTATCTCATCTCTTATCTCGTCATGGAAGAGAATTTTGCATCATAGGATGACTCCTATCTTCACAAAGCAGGAACATCTCACTTTCCTTAGATGTTTGGCTCACGTGAGATCTGACGAGGGATAAACTTCAAAAAGGCGTAGAACATCTACTCGTGTTACGATATCTCCTTTAAAAATCAACACAGAGTTCTTTTTTTTTGACAAATTGAAACGGAGGAGCCGCGTATCCACCTACACTTCAATTCTTTCCAAATGAGCAGGGAGCTCCTAATGGAGTTTCCCAGGATATTCGTCCTTCCCAATGGAGATATTACTCTTTCTGTCATAAGCGTAGTCGTAAGACTATCCCCTAGGTCATTTGAGAACATGACGAAAAGAGTTGACCCGAGAGTACTTCCTTGAGGTACTCCTGATAATACTATATATATTCTTTTGAAATGAAGCAGATTGCAAAATGAATTTATAAAATATCTTCTGTTTCCATTCAGCAACACTATTTCAATTAAATCATGTGAGTCAGCCTTCTCATTATCCTCGGCAATTGCATAAATCTTACAATAAAGTTACGCATTTTAGCGTAAACAATGGGAAACAAATTTCGACGAAAGATAGCTCGCTTAAAAAATAAATTCTAGAATTTATACTTGATCCTAAGCACTTGAATAATAATTTTTCATTATTCCATTCTTCTAGAGTGAATCTCGCAAATAAATAAAAAGTACTCCCCCCTTCCAAAAAAAGTCTTCTGGGTAAACGAACAAATACGATCATTCTATGATACACCGAACATGGATTAGTAGTAAGCTATCATTAGAAATTAAATTATATCGAATATGAGTTAGTATAAAGCGATTTACCCTGCATGATAACCCGCACCTACAAGAGATTCTAGTTACAGCTAAGTATTGGTTCAAATATGTCTCAAAACAGTAAACTTTTCATACCTTTGTTGAAAGTAGCTGAAGGACGCTCAAAAAGTTCAACATGAAGCCATCGGTCGCCAAGTTCCTAGTAGATGCGTTCATTTGCGCCCTCTTTTGGTTTTTCTTCAAAATCTTTGCCATCCAATCGAGAACTCTATCACGTAGGTTGGGCGTTACAAGCAGTGACTTTATGATCTGATAGACTTGCATCTATAAGTAATTAAGTTTAAAAACATTTCCGAAAAACTGATTTTAAAGAAAATTAAAAGCGATTTAAAATTTAAACTACTATAAAATAGTTAAATTAAACCTAAAATGAACAGAAATTTGAAGAAACAATCAAGACAAATAGAAAAACAACATATATTACCACAGATAAAGTGAGGCTACTGGCACTTCAAGCCACAGTGTCATGCTTTACTGTAAACAAAATATGCTTAAACAGTTCTTTTTGTTACAGCATTGACAAATTGAGTATTGCTCAAACCTCCATCAATTCTCTCTTTTTCATACGCAATTCCATATATAGTTTCATTAGCATTATATGCAATTAATTTTCATCTCTGTGTCCTTTCTTTAAGTGTATTTTTGTTTTCAAAACTATAAAGATAAACAGGCAAATCAGTCACTGATTCACCAATTCAAAATACTGCAAGAGCAAAATAAACAGATTGGTTCAAAAGTTACAAATTAGCGTTTAAAATTAAATTTTAAAAGAAAAATTGAGCAAAAAAAAATAGATTTTTTAAGGAATCAAAACGAAAAACTGCGAAGACAAACAATCCTTCTAAAATAGTAAACAAAAATGAGAGCCAAAAATGTGTTTATTCCAAGAAAGTTAATTTTTCTTTGGTGTAAAATTCCTTTTTATATTGTAACAAATCGTTTTAACTTTCTTTTCAACTCACAGCAATTCTTGTCGCTTTAAGTTTTAAATATCACGTGGAGGGAGAGAAAGGGATAGACGGGGAAGAAAGAGAGAGAGAGGGGACGGGATATATATATAGAGAGAGAAAAAAAACAGAAAATAGACAGGGGGGGAGAATTGTCAAGACTGACCACCCATACAGTTGAAAAATGATCTTGCCGCGCATTATAACGACTAATTTTGCATTGTGAAGTAATGAATGACACCACAAATCTACCTTAAAAAAAAAATAGATTTTTTTGAGATTATGAGGTAGTTGTCTATTACAGTAGATATAAATTACCCTTGTAGTTTCAAGAGAATCTTGTGCTGCTACTACTTTTACTTCCTTTACACGATTTGTTTCGTTCCCATCAAGGATCAAATCTGCAACTCGTGGATCATCCTCCGCGAACAATGACAACCCCAGAAAAGTGCCTAAGTAGCTTACACGAGAAAACTCCCTTCCTTCGGCTTCTGTCAAGGAACTGTCAGGGCTCCAGTTTACCTAAGAACAGAAACAAAGAATAAAGAAATAAACATGATGATAAAATTACTAGATAGGATAATTAATAAACCAGATTACTAGAATTCCTACGAAATTTGATCACGAAACTTATCAACGAAAAAAAAAGCAGTCAAAATAAGAATAAAATTGTTACAGAAATTATTACAAGAAATTGATTATCACGCGAATCACAATCTTTTTTTTTAATTCGACCTGAAAATCAAAATATGTGTTGAGGAACAGATGAACATGTTTTTCATAGATGGACCTCACAACCAAACTATTACAAATTTGTTCCTTTAATCGTAGGTTTGATTGACATATTTTACTGTTTACTTACAGTTCAACAGTACAAACAGTTTGACAGAATAGCGCCCTCGGACTTGAACAAAATACTAATAAATTTTCGAAAAGAATTTCTTTTTGTCATAGCCTTTAAGAAGTTGTTTTGCGGATAAATTATGCGGGTTAAAAATGTTTTCAACTTAAAATAAAGAGCCCAGAACGTGTAGAAAATACGATAATAAGAAAAAATTCACATTGATATGATTGTTCTTCTTTTCTTTCAAACAACAGCTTATGGATCTTGCTCGAAATAAATGATCCCTGTTAAAGGCTTCTACTTGAGATACAGTGCTAATTTAAAATCTTCTCTTTTAAGCAAGGGGCTCATTGTAACATGATCGATCGATGTTACTAGAACACTATGCAAAAATCTCCTAGACGAAGGCAAGCTTTAGGGGGGGGGTCTATGGAAATAGGGCTACATTAACACACAAGTCCAATGAGGAATTGATCAAGGGACACATTAGTATATTGATTAGTCATTTTGTTATTTCAATAAAATTTGAGCGATACAACACAGACAGAGCATACTGCATTGCTTGGAAGCACGCAATTTCATAAAGACAACTCTACATTTGAGAGAAATCCTGTAGTTTCTCGAACAACAGTAAAAAGAGCCATAAACGAGCCAGCTAAAAATCAAAAATTCCTACTCACCAATTTTACCATTTCTTCCTGGATGGGCTTATCGGTTTTCTTTCCCCTTAGTTGACAAAGATCCAATAAAATTTGCGCAGGGTTACAAGCTCCGTTTTTCTCCACAGTCATTGACAACATTCGACTCTGAATATGCAGTAAAATTGGAGCAAACACCTAAAACAAGTTACACATAAACAACAGTAAAACAAATACGACCAAAAATCATCGTTCTGGCCGCCTTCAATACAGGGCACAACTGATTTTGTAAGAAGCCAGAGGTCTGCCGCATGCGCAAGCTTTGTATGTATTTTTTATTGCAAAATCGAGCTGTTATCCATGACAAAAAAAAAACATAACCAGTTGAATAAAACTAAAGAGATTTTTGAATAAATGATTTATTCACAGGCCAAAGCATTATATTGCCGCGTAAATAAAATATCAGAAGAAAAATAGACAGTGTTTATATAAATATATTCTAAGACCACACTGGTTATACATGACGTATGAACCCAAGAAAGGAAAGGATAGTCAAGAAAACGAGGATTTTGTCAGCCAGTAACAAAATATGAAGACAAAAAACAAACAAATGTTTCGACAAGGACCTCCGCCAAGTCGTCCTCAGTGCTCAAAAAAAAAAAAAAAATCTAACCTTTCGAAGTAAATTGGACAAGAAGAGGAAAGATACTGAATAAAAAAAAAAGCCAGAAACCAATGAAAGAGAATTCACCAATTATAATGAACAAGTATTCTTTGCCTTACAGTAGCTTTTGCTTGTCTGCAATTTCGGTTTTCATTAGATATGCGGACAGGTTGTCTTAAATCGAACTGGGCGAATATATTGATAGTCTTTTAATATTAAGTTGTTAAGAATTGGATTTAAGGAAATATCTCCTGTGTCTCTATTTATACCAAAATTTATTAAAATTACAGCCAAAAAAGGTAATACAGGAAAATAGGGAGCCCGGCCCCTTGATTCAGCTACACCGGCAATTGAGAAGAAATATTTCCTTAAGCCCAATTTATAGCAAATTAATATTAAAAGACTCTTATCAATATATTCGCCCAGTCTAATTTGAGACAACCTGTCCGCATATCTAATGAAAAACAAAAAAGTAGACAGGCAAAATCTATTGCAAGGCAAAGAATACTTGTTCATTCTAATTGGTGAACTCTCTTTATTGATTTCTGGTTGTTTTTTCTTTTATTCAGTATCTTTTCTCCTCTTGTTCAATTCACTTCGAAAGGTTAGATTTTGTTGTTTTTTTCTCTCTCTCTCTCTCTTTTTCGAGCATTAAGGACGACTTTGCGGAGGTCCTTGTCGAAATATTTACTTGTTTTTCATCTTTATATTTTGCTACTGGCTGACAAAATCCTCGTTTTCTTAACTAGATAAGGTATATTTCCCATTTTAACAAAAAAAAATAATAATAATAATACACGCGCAACAACGTTGGAGTTCCACGTCGTGAGGTGTCATTATAGAACGTTTCCACACTTGCCTTCTTAAAATTTTAATGGTAAACTAAACTAACTGAGCTTACATTATATTTTACTTTTGTTTCTCTGCAGCGTGGAAGCTTTTTTACACGTGTAACACATTCAATTTTTTATAACGTAAAATGCCGCGACGCAAACTCTACTGTCAGCGCAAAGAAAAACTTATAAGCGATAGAACGCATGCAGCATCCTTCGTCGTTGCGCGGTCATTGTCTGCCATCATGTCGAAACGATAACGTTCCCGCTGAACCCTAGGAATCACATTGTTTCCGCTCCCGCTGGAGGCTACATTATTATTGTTCCCGCTAAAATTATGACCACTCAGGCCCCGCAGAGTGGCAGCTGCACAAGGCCCCGTCCACTGGCAGCTGCACAAGGGCCCGGGCATCAGTAAGGCCACCTGACTTTTTATGAAATACTCGCACTCTGTAAACATTCCGTCCAAGCATTGGGTCCTGAGATTAAAACCAATTTTTCAAGTTCTCTGGAAGTATATCTATTTTATACTCGGACCTATGAGCTTGCGTAGTGTGTACATTAGGCGTCATTTCGGAAGGTAATACCCCCAACCCGCCCAAACACACACACTCAAATATTCCTAAAATACGTGCAGGTGGGGGGGGGGTGTGAATATTTCCTGAATATACGATTGAAATTTTACTAATTCGCTCTTGCAAGATCTGGGTTTTGTTGTTGTCCAGAATCTTAAAAAAGTTAGCCATTAAACAGAAACTAGAAAGCCATTGACCACCCTTTCACCAGTACGAGAGGCCAGCCTTGTCAAGCAAAATTTAATATGATATGTAATACATAAAAATATATGTGTGAAACAAAATAACGCGATAAGTGGTTTCATTGGATAGTTCGAAAGATAATAGTATCGGTGCTATGTGTTATTTCTCAATTAATTTTTACAAAAACACAAAGTTCGTCTGAGAGAAATAAAGGGCAAAGTTGAAACTTAACATAAGCGAAATTATGGCTTTTCAGTGTACGCAACATGTATCTACAAAGCCAGCTCTATTAATTCGAATTTCATTTTCCCCATATCTTTAGAATCCTGAGAAACTAGCACTTGAGAAAACTCAAAAGCCATGCCAAAAAACTGTACGCTCGTTTAGAAGTATAAAAGTTCTTGATGAATCTGCAGAAAACAGAAGATTAATTTATAGGGATCTCAATAGTTTTGAATTGCCCATGATATCGCTTTCAATACGTAATTTAAAGGCTCGAAAAAACACAAAGAAAGCTTGGTTTTCAGTAAAGTTCTAGTTTTGTAGAATTCTACAAATATAGGGTAATATCATGAGTCGGATTATTTGAGTTATACAAACTCGTCTAGGGTAACCATGTAGTAAGTAAATTACAAGTTTCCAAAAAAATGTCTGAATACACATGAAAATACCAAAGTATGAAAATGCTATGGGCTCAATATTATGAGGGGGAAATCTCATACATCTCTCCCTGTGTTAATCTGTGTTTGCTTCACCTGACGAGTTGCACACAGAAGAGCTGATAACATCAATCTCCTATAAATCTGACAACAAGCTTATAAATGAATTTGTTTTTACACAATAACTCATGAATCATTCCCCTACAGCACAACTTGAAAAGTTGAGATTCATTGTGGCCAATTAAAATCTGAAAATTTGTTTGAGTGCTTTAACAACGACTTTATATTTTCGAGCATTGGATGCTAGGCAAGTACTTAAGGAAAGAGGCAAATTCCCCGTATGTGCCTGTGAGATACCATAATTTATTGAGCTTTCATTTTAGAACTTGGTAAAAGAGAATTTTGTCTACAGGATTGTACCTAAGATTTTGACTCAGAGGAACGGGGTGGATAATAGAAAATCTCTTGAGTTTTTTTTGCTAACCTACACACAAAAATGCGTATTATTTACATAACATCTTTGACGACCTAGCAAGCTAATTTTTTCTTGTCATATTTATCTCTAAAAGATAGTAGCAGTATCTGAGATGCATTTTCGCACATGAAAACATGTAATCATGGCTCCCAAAGCAAGTAGCGCCCCCAAAACAAGTGGAGGACCTCAACCCGTCAATTGGTGTCCTTGCTTCAATGTTTTCCTTTTCTGTTTTCATTTTAAACTAAAAATTAAAAAAAGAATTCAACGATATGGTCTTTACTTTAAGATCCAAATGCTTAATCTGAAACTAGTGAAGCTTCGCCCGAAGTTTTAGATTTACAATGAAAATAATAATAATAATAAAAAAAATATAAAAAAAATGTACCTCGGTAATCGCTCCGTCTTCTTTTTCCAAGGCTAGAATCAAATCCTGTGTATAATTTTGAGGTAGCTTGTCTTCACCCAGATAATCCAAAAAAACTGAGCTAGGATATTCATTATCCGGACTAAAGAGTCCGCGAAGAACCGATATAGAATATTGCACAGTTAAAGTGCGAATATGGTTAAAAATCTCTTTCAGTACTGCTGAGCAGCTCCTCTAAAAACGCAAAAGAAACATATTATTAGCCAAAAGCCAATTATTAGCCAAAGTATTATTAGCCAGATATCGAATACTGCACAGTTAAAGTTTGAAGATGGTTAAAAATTTCCTTCAGTACTGCTGAGCAGCTCCTCTAAAAAGGCGAAAGAAACTTATTATTAGCCAATAAAGAAATATTTTCATCTTATGCGAAAAAGCAAGACCGTGGAGTCAAAGTCGAAGTCTTTAGTGTCTCTACTGAGGGCGACCTTTAGGCGAATGTGCTTTTGTATTTCAACTGGGTCCCTGAAAACTTGCACGATCCCCTTTTTTCACTGGCTGTTATTGTCGGGTTTCTCTCTTCTTTGTGATTTTTTGTTTTGTCATGATTAGCCAGTGTGGTTTCTTAAATTATTTATAATCCCTAAAAGGCGGAACTAGGACACTAGCTCTTATTTAACAGCTAGTTTAATAAACAATCCCTTCTGATGGATTCTCCAGACAAAATTCTGGGAGGCCCCCTTCCCTCATAATTATGGATCAAATCGCAGTTGGTCTTGCTTAAGTTTAATTCTAAGTCAAATCCTTCTATGCATAAAAATTGACAAAATAGTATAAGAATATTAGAATTATGGATTTCAAGACTGACTTTTCTCGAAATTATTTACGTGAAATCTAGAGAATGCAAAATTTGTTCTGAGGTTCTCAAAGAGATAATTCTACTTTCAACACGAGACTTAGGTTGTATGATCCCTAAGCAAGTTTACTTTTGGAACTAGGACAGCTTCTTTTTTTAGTTATTTTTCTTGTTTATTGGCAGTTGTACAGACTTCACATCAATTTCCCTGTTTTACAATTCCTATACCGAACAAAATGTTGAATTTTCACCTCTTACCGTTATCGAGCTCAAGACAGGTAATCGCAAGTAAAAAAAAAAAGAAAAAAAAGTAGTTTTATTCTATAGCGTCTAAATAACAACCATTTAGGATAACATGTATTTAGTTATGATAGCCTATATTTGCTCGTAAAAAGGTATTTGGAGCTGGGGTTATTTTTTTTTACAAATTTGTAATATAGGCTAACGACCAAAAAATTATTCCTAAATAAAAAATTACTCAAAGAAATACTGAAAATCAAATTCAAAGGGGCTTCACACCATTACTCACAGGAATTACAAATAAGACTCTTTCTTGGAGAAGTGATGCTAAGGATCTTTTTAACTTGGGTATTATTTCATATCAGGTAGTTTCTATTTACATCTATCTTTACGGTTGTTTTGTTGTTGTTGTTTATTTTCCACAGAAAGTACTAAAAAAGGGATTTTCAAAACCCGGGAAGGGGTGGGGCGCTTTTCAAAATATACAGGAGGCAATTTAGTTGGTTTCTTTCAATTTTTGTGGAAAAGAATACCAAAAACAGTTCTTTACAAAACCCGAGGGAGAGGAACATTCTCAAAAGCTAGAGCCGGCAATTTTGCTGTTTGTTTTCCGATTTTTGTCAAACGAAACATCGAAAAAGGTATTTTCACCGAAATACTAAAACTTTTTCAAACCTTCAGAGGCGAAAAATCCAGTGAGGAGGGGGTGAACCCATCCTCAAATGACACCCTTGATCAAAGTTAAATTAAAGGAAGCAGCAATTTCCCGGGAAAGAATGAAGCTTTAACTAAACTCATGATTCCAACATTGGTCATATGCCCTACAAATGGGACATGATAATATTTTGGAGGGTCATGTGCGTTGCCTTCGACTGACCATACTCTAGAGCCTTAATTTTGAAAAAAAAAAAACAAAAAAAAACAAATTTCACGTGAATGACACCACATCCATATGCATTTAAAGAGCAAAAACGACATGTGGTAGCATTACAAAGACATAATGCATTGTATATAAAAAATGCTGTATAGACACAATATTATAATAGTATATTTTACTAATATTATCCTTGAAAAACTAAGTAAAAAATATGCCGCGAATACACGTAAAATTTTGGACAGTAAAATTTAAATATTACAAAGGGACACTAGGATACGAGAAATGCCTAATTGGGGCAAGAGAACCACTGATCTAAACAGAGTGGTATGAAGGAACAGCCAGCTACAAAAGTAGTTGTAGTGATATTCTCTCAAACTTTTAAAATTTGGTTGATTTTGTATGAAATTGGAATTAAATTCGTTATTAAACTTGAAATCGAATTCTGGAAACTTTGGTTTAAAGAAGTGTTTTTCCAAAGTTTTGGCATAAAATACTTAACAGTTCAGTACACATTTCTCTGTACACAGTTAAGATATAAAAAAAAAAACTGCTGAACTTGAGACAAAGTGCAAAAACATAAGTATTTTTGATAGCAATACATAAAAACATGTTAATTATAAATGCATAAGCTGACTTCTATTTCTCATTTCAAACAGTTTCTACTTATACAAGATGAATCTACTTGTTTTTCGTTGTTTTTTTTTTTTTTTGTTTTTGAAAATTCAAACAACCAAGATTCCCCTCATAACATTCCATCCAGATCTGAATTCAGCTACTGTATCATGAATGTCTTACCTTTGGGTGGTTTAATTCATACGTGCCCACTCTTCCATACGATTGAGTCAGATAACTCAACAGTTGAGGCGTAACTGAGGTCTTCGTCTTTCCAGACATTTCAAAGAGTTTACTAAACATAATGTCATCTAAATTGTTATCACATGATATCACATGCGGTGACGATAATTCATTTAATGGAATATCAAGAATCTGACTCACAGCCGCTCTTACTGTTTCCTCAGTAGTGTCGAATGTAATGCTTGGTTCCTGTAAAGGATAAAACCCGTTTGTTTTTAATATGACGATAAACTTAATTGGGCAAAAAATCTTTTTATCCTGTGGTAAAACAATGGAATGATGCTGTACCTGGAAATACATTGCCCACACTCCAATTCCTGCTGCTGCAAGTTTGGGCGACAGACTTGCTAACTGTTCCAGCAAAAAAGACCCAGCCACTAACACGTCGATTCGATGTACCTTGCACCATCAATGGCTCTGAAGGATCGTTATTCTTTTTTTTTTTACAAAATGCTTTGAGTTACGTGTTAGCTTTTCTTTCATTTTATAATCATTAAATTACCCAAAAGCTTTTACGATATACAGTCCTGGTGACTAACTTGAATAAACAAAAAAAATGACAATATTTAATTTTATTTAAATACGAGCTACACAGTTTTACTTAATTGTTTTTATGTGCAAGATTCATGCCCAGTTACATCCCTCCTCCCTCCCCCTCAAATACCCACATTTCAATCACATCTCACCACCAAGCAAGTGGTAAACACTAGTAACAACTTTTGTGTGAACTTCCAAAAGTTTCTTCCAACTCTCGCACCAAAAGCTACTGCTAAAATATCTACAACAAGGTATTTTGACAAAATTCTAACACTAAAATTACAGCCAAATTTTGTCAATATGTAGTATAAACTAATACATCGTTCACAACCAGATAGATACCAGAATGGAAATATTATTTTCTTATTTACTGTACAAGCTACATAAATTGCCATCATTTAATTGTCCTTGCCCTGTCAAAAAGAAATTATTATTAAATAACTTAAATATATATTGAATTATTATTAATTGCTATATATATATATATATATATATATATATATATATATATATATATATATATATATATATATATATATATATATATATATATATATATATATATATATAATGTAAATAATAATTGTATTTATACAATAAAGTGAAAACATAATCAACCAAAATAGGTAGGAGAGATTTTCTTTTTTTTTACAAGTCTTAAAAGTTTATTTGATTTTACTGCCGATTAAATCGCACTTACAATCTCATTTTCAGCGGGAGCTAGCCCTGAATATCCTCTTTCACCCAAAATTAAGGTTTTTTATAGTCTACAAATTGTAAAAATAAAAACGAAGCAGAACCTGACAATAAGGTTCAATCGGGTTTAATTAAAAAAAGGAAATAACTAAACTTTAAAGTACACTGCTCTGTGACAAAACTCACGTTGAGACTCATAAATACTGTTGCATTTGTACTTTTTGTACTTGCATTTGTTGCAATTTGTACTGTTGCACTGTTACTGGCCAGCATACAATACTGGACAAAAGAAGGTATCAATGTGTCACAAAAATGATTTAATAAAAACTGAACATATAGAAACTTTCGTGTATGCATATTAATGCATACACGAAGTTTAGTTGATTTTACTGCCTATTAAATCGCACTAACAATCTCTTTTCAGCGGGAGCTAGCCCTGAATATCCTCTTTCACCCAAAATTAAGGTTTTTTATAGTCTACAAATTATAAAAAAAAAACGAAGCAGAACCTGTCAATACTGGCCAAAAGAAGGTATCAATGTGTCACAAAAATGATTTAATAAAAACTGAACATAAAGAAACTTTCGTGTATGTATATTAATGCAAATAAAAAAGTGAATCATGATAGTGATACAAGAAAGAAAGCAGAAATGATAACTTATCCTTTTGAACGAAAATAATATATGACAACTGAAACAAAATTTTTGGAGAATCAGCACTTTAGGGAAGCCAACTATTTCGTCCATTAAAGATATGTTTTGATCTGATAATAATCAAAATCAATCACAAATACGACAAAATTTTGCTGTTAAAGATTCAGCTATCTATGCTAAGAGGTAGCGTAGATAGCTTTGTGCTACTAAAAGCACTGTGCAACAATGCTTTTGATACTAAGGATTGAATGAAATCATCTAGAACAGTCCATAAGAGGCATCTTGTTTGGGTTATAATTATTCACTGTTTCTATGTGAGGTACGGTAGCTGCACTCAGACATTATTCTGAATACCCCTTGACATTTAGAACGTGTTTAAACTAAAAAAAAAAAAAAATAAAAAAAAACATGAATTGCCAAACTCTTTGACGCTAAGCGCTGCAGTAGTAATAATTGCAGAAATTACCCTTTCACGTTTCGCATATTTTCTTTTGCTTCCGATACCAGCTTCAAGAGAGCCAACAGGAGTGTCAATATCCATTGAAGCTTCGAAATCAATGGTAGATTGTGTTTTGCTTAATTCTGGTGACTCAGTAGGCTGACTTGGCTGTGAGGTCATTTCAACATCATTCACAGATGAGTCTTGTGACACCTCCTGGCTGCTTTTATCTTTATCTAATTAAAAAATACACTCGATAAGTAAGGTGAGAAGAAAATCAGTGCATTAAAAAAAACACTTCGATAATGAGGGAAAAGGCTTGTTTAAAGACAGCTATGCACGCATAATTAAACCCTACACCATAATAGTTGGTAATATCTTTATATGTGTATGATAATCCCTCTGGGTTTTCTTGCATTCTCGGTCAGCCTAAATTGGTTGGTTATATCACAAATTTTATCTAAAGAAATAAAACAAAAAAAAAGTTATAAAAAAAAGCTAGCATTGAGCAGAATCGAACCTACAAACACATGCACACTGGACAGCAAGTATACGCCCATTATATTGAATATATCCATCATTGCGAGCAGTTCTAAGTTTTAAAATAAATTATGATTGGGTTGTAAATTTTCCTGTATTCAAAGTCTACCAAAACCGATTGAGATTTTAACTAAACCAAAGTAATGCAACAAGTTTGGTAATAAAAAAAACTGGCACTGAGGGGAATCGAAATTACAGCCCCTTGCACACCAAACAGCAAGAATATACCCAATCAATCGAATAAATCCATCATTACAAGGAGTTCGAAGGTTTAGATCACGCTGCAATTAAGTTGCAAACAAAAAATAATTATATTTGAGTGTTATTGTCTCACTCTAAGCAATTATATAAGATCCTTTTAAAGGGTTTATAAATTCCTTTAAAAGGATGCCGTCTCAAGATACAGAATTCATCTAAAGATGTTGGAACGAAATGGGTTGAAAAAATCCAAGTGTATTCGGAATTTAATTACTGTACAAGGAAGTAGCCCAATGACATGTCCAAGGTCAATAAAATCAAATTCTGCTGTTTGAAACTCATGATAATTGAGAAAGAAGAATGGGTGATTCAAAAATAATAATAAAGTACCACTTGAAAGCTCATAGATCTTTCGCTTTACTGTAAAATGTTCACAGTCTTGACGAATGGTTTCAGCTACTATATTGGTTGCCTTCATTTTATAATAAGCATATGGTTCTGTCAAGGATGCACATGCAACTTGTTGTGTCATCTTCAAACGTGAGAGAAAGCTGATCTTTGGCTGCATTAAATAAAATAAAGGATTTTTGAATTAAAATAAGGAGTCATGTGAATTTCAAATGATCATAAATTATTCTGAATAAAAGGTGGGTTACGGTTAAGTCCTGACACTGAAGTATTACTTTCACTTCACAGAAATCGAAAGACTCTCCAAATACCAATTGTATAAATACTTAAATGGCAAATAATACTGAAATTATCTATACAATTACTTATACACCAAGGAAGGGCAAGTAATAAATTTCCCCAAGTATTTACCAAGGACTCCACTCTTTAGAATAGATCAAGTAATTGGCCCAGAAGACATTTATGAAGCCAAAAATCTATGTAGCCCTTAGTGTAAGGAAACTCCTTATCTTTTTTATAACTGGATTTCTTTGTTTCCCTGCAATCTTTTAGTAAGTCTTATTATCAAACTTACCATCCATCAAATCAGAATCTGAGATTTCCAGGAATTTGTGAAACTGCATCATTATAATACTTTCCTAGAATTTGGATGTCTAGCTTTTCACCATTACTTGTACCTTTAAACTGTACTCAGTCTAAAGTCACGTCCACGTTCAAACCTTCCGAAAACTCCCCGAACTCTCCCATTAAAAATCTGTTTTTCTCTCTTTTAGCTTTTAGATATTTTAATAGAATCCTTCATTACTGCTTAGAGGCTATGTTTTCTTCTCTATTTTCTCATCCAAACCCTTTTCTAAGATCTGGTCTACATCTGGTCATATCCTGGGATTTGGGTGATTTGCCTATAAATATTTCCATCCTGTTCCGTATATTTTCGGTATAGTCCGTCTATTTTTAATGTTTTTACGAATCCTTCTCTCCTTTAGAAATGCCATCTAATTCATGATTTTTTTGCATGTGCTTACCCTGCATACTTAATATGAATTGACTAATACTTATGAATGTTTTTTTCTTTTTTAATCATGTGAAAGTAACGAGCAACATTTAACTTTAAAAAAAGATTTACCTCAATATTAAGAGGTTGATCCCTGGTAAAAACCCCCTTTTCGGGGTGTTTAACCTGAAAAGGTTGTTTTACATTAAACTTTTCGCATTAAGCTTTAACTTGCACTTTAAAGAAAGAAACACATTTTTTCAAAGGCGTAATTCGAACTTGTAAATGGTAAAAATGGCAGTTTATTTGGGCCTGATATTTGTTGCCACTTAATTACAAAGAGAACTAGAATAAAAAAAGAAGGTTGTTTAATTGCCTCCTATACTCCTCCCTTTTTTAAAGGTAAGCTGATAATATATATATATATTATTTACTTCAAAATCAAGCTCCTTCTCCATTAACAGGGAAACTGTGATCCACAGTTGTCAACACCTATTCTTAAACATATTCCAGTTCAAATTTCTACCCTTTGGTCCCTTTCACTGCTTAGCATTTGCCCCCTCCTCCAAAATTTTTGAGAAAACACCATCTTTTTGGTACTTTCATTGAAAAAAGATAAAAAATTTCCTCCCCATTAGATTTTGAAAGATAAATTCGGAATTTGTTGGCAAAGAAGCATCTGAGCAATTCTGCCTCATTTGTTGACACTGAAACGGAATTAATTAGTAGAAAAAAATTTTCAATTCCTCAACAAGTACTATTTACATCAGTAATAAACTTTTTGAATTTTGTGGTTTTTGAAGGGTAATTTTTCAAAATTTTTTGTTTAATATAATTAAAAGTAACTGTAATTGCTTCAAAAATTATTGTAGCCAAGAATTTAATTGTAATTCTCAGAAAATTTACAATCAGTTACTTAGTTGCGATAGCCTTTCATTTGATACTCGAATAACAAAGTATATAGAAATTCTTGGTATTGTCAATATATGTAAATCATGATCCTTTCAATTTTTCGGAATTCAGTCTGCTCATAAATTTCAACAACCCTAAGCAATATCAGAAGTCTGGAGCAAAATAGGAGCTTTATTGCTATAAAGAAATTACAGCAGTAACTATAGAAAATCTGCTATCAGTAAGAATGAAATCCATAGTCTCTTGAATATTTAATAAACACCCTACTACTGAGATGTGATGGTATTTCCTTTCAGACATGTCATGGCTAAGTTTCACCATCAAACTCATCTTAAAGCCAAACTGAAGCATGAGACAAACACATGTGTAAGAGAATCATGATCTATTATTGAAGATTCTGTGAGTTCTGTCTGCATTTCAAATTGAGAAAAGGAGAAAAAGGGTAGCCAAAATACCTAGAAAAAGTGTTGACGTCAGCATAAGATTGAAATACGGTATCAGTATTTCGGTTTTCACTCCCTATTAATGTTTTTTACTAAATAGAGAATTTGAAGTTTCATGTTTTTATCATATTTATAGCCTCAGGGTTCCTCAAAATAGTGAAAATTTCCATATATCAAAGACAAAAGACTTTAGATACTTGAAACCATTTTATGCTTTGAATTATTCTGCACGTGTAACTTATGCTAGGGTTATTGCTGCAGACATTCTAGAGTAAAGATTTCAGTTTAAATTGGATGACAAGAAATAAATTCCTTTTTGCCTTTTCTGTTTTCTTTGCTTTTTATGAAGTTCAATTGAAAGAACTTACCAACAAAAACAAAACATAAAAAGTTTTTGACTTTATTTCCCAAAAGAGCAGCTAAAAGCAAAAGACGAAAAGAATAACAAATATGCAAGCACTAAACTGTTACCTTCCCCTTGGAATACAATTATCCATACATTTTCTGAGTCTAATATTCGAATTTAGAAAACAAGACCAAAAACTGTATATTCTGGAAACTCTTGTAATTTCACATAATTTTTCAAATACTTGTACAACTAAAAAATAGTCAAAAATTTTATTATAACCCTTAACAGCTGGTCATAAAACAAGTTAGGTTTACCTCTCATGTTGCCACTAATGACTTTAATGTAATTTTAGCTAAACTCATTATTATTTCCCAGTCACAAGAAAAAAGCTTATCAGCCGAAGTTGAAACACTACCGTCATTAAAAGATCAGGAAACCTTGTTGGTTAATGATCAAAAGACAGCATTGATGTTGAAAAATTCTGGGCATTTCATGCACAGAATTTTCAATAGGATTAAAGTTCTCAGCACTTTTACATAAGAGGATGGAAGTCGAATCCTTACCTGACTGACTAGAAGACTCCTCTTTCCTAGGTGACCCTTGTGATTCCAAAACACCAAGCCTGGCAAGTCTCCTTCTTCTGACCTACAAATTTTAAACATAAATTGAGTCTTACATGAAAACAAAGGAGAAAACTATTAAATTACAAACAGTAACTGAATAAGATTAAGTATGACAAAATACAAACAAAATGCATTCTTTGGTTACTTCATACAGAAATATACGATCAAGCTAGGGGGAAATGTACCTAACAACAGATAAAAGAGGTTAATAGGGAAAGGAGACTTTTCTCTTCAATTCTTGCCACAAAAAAAATACTATTAAAAAATATACACTTTAAACCTTTTCTACACATCAGAATCTTCCCCATTAAATACATTGTTTTAACAGCAACTTTAATTAACACCACCCTTAAAACCTTAAATTGCAGCTTAGAGCAATCAAAGGATTTCTCCTTGTAGAGCTCCAGAGTTGATTATTTGAGTTGAATTCAGGATTCTTTAGTAACCAGGTGCACTGTGCTGATCCATAGCATCCCAGTTGAGTTTACACTCTCTGGAGGACCACTGAGCATCCAATCTTCGTTTAAAGATGTCCAGAGATTCAGTGGCAACAGCTTATTCAGAAAGATTATTCCAAGCGTTTATGATTCTTAGAGACAAAGTTTAGCACAGACTCAGGCTACTTAATAAGTTTCAACTGATGACCTCTAGTTCTTAAGTTAGAACCAACAGTGGGAAATAATATTGGGAGTGTATTGGCCCTTTTTAACTTATATGTTAAAATGGCATCACCTCTGTTTCTCCTGTATACAAGAGATGTTAGTTACAATTTTGCTAGTCGTGCAGGGTAGGAAAGTTCCTGCATGCCAGATATTACTTTGGCGGCACGTTTCTGCACATCTTCCAACACTTTTATGCCTTTTTTAAAATGAGGGGCTAGAGACAATCCACCTTCAAGCTTAGGGCCCACAAGCCCCCTATACAAAAGTTTGATAACTTTAGGGGAACAAATGGAAAGAGTACGCCTAATCAGCCCCATGGTTGAATCAGTACCAGCAGCAGACTTCTTAGCATGAGTGCTGAATTTTAATTTATGATTCCGAGATCTTACTCAGTATTTACAGAGGAAAGTTGGTGACCTGAGAAAATAAGATTGATAAGGGTTCATTTTGCCAAGGGGAATGAAATGGCACTTGACAACATGAAATTTGAGAATCCAAGACTCACCCCATTGATCATGCAGTCCAAGATTATTTTGTAGAAGGGTATGACCTTTACATGACAAGGCTGGTCCAATGAGCTTCAGGTTGTCAGTATGGAGGGTTAGTTTACTACTGATAGTGGTAGGAGTATCATTAATGATGATATTAAAAAGTGTAGGTCCCAAAACAACACCTTGAGGAACTCCACTCAAAACATGCTTTGACGAAGAAAAAATTCACAATTTTTTGAAAATCTATTCTTCGTAAATGATTACTCCAACCTTTGAAGGAGTATTTCTACTCATATACTTAGTTTTAAGTATATACTTATACGAACCTTTATTAAAGTTCTAAAGAATCCTTTATTTTAATGTTTTAGGATGAACAGAGAAGGTGATATGTCATATAATGCAGAGCTTTAATTAGATGAAAATAGGCAGTAAAGTGGCAACCATTTGCTCACCGAAATCCAAAACCTAAATTACTATTTTTTGCACTTCTCATACATTTACTTTCTATTATACAAATCTCCTAAATAACAACAATGTTGTAATAAGAGTTAAGAGCACATATGGCACTTGTGACGAGGTCAGAAGAGCCAAGAACTCATTTGGCATGAGCTTAAAATGATTCCATAAATAATTGTCTTTATAACCAGGTTTTAGCTTGTCGACTTCACCCAAAGAGCCCTTTCTTGGTAACACTACAAGAAATACTAAATTTCAAGTCAGCAATTCCAACAATATTACTTTCATTTAATACCATTTAGGAAAAAGAAGGAAATACATTTTCGTTTAGAGTAATGCTGGCTGTTTACTCTACGTTATAAATGTGTTTAAATTATACAGTTTAGCTATACTTACCTTTTGTGGGAATGATTAACAAATGACCCTGTGGGGTCAGTCTGAACTCCATATCTGTGCAAAGGCATTATCTAATCATTGATTGGAGTTATTTTATAACACATTGGATTATTGAACTCACCTTCCCGTATTTCGCCACTTAAATGACTATTTAATTTTATTTTGTACCTTGTGAAGCATTCAATTACACATGACACCGACAGTGCTTAGGGAAAAGTATACAAAGATGTAATTTCTCGTTAATTTTACCGTTTAGTACTTACCATAACTACTCTTACTCCATAAAGTCGTAATTTTTTTTTCAAAGGTGAGTTAATATCAGGGGCGTAATTTGCTATGGGACAGGGGGGGGGGGGGCAACTTCCCTTCCAGATCTCAGTTTGGCCCCCAAGACCCCAGTTAACCCCCCCCCCCCGAAAGCAGAAATTTAGTTTCTTCCAAAATCTTGTCCATACTGATATAAACTTTAACAAGTCAAGCATCAACAGAAGCAGATCAGTTTTCCAGTAAACAATTATTTACCCTTATAGTGCTAAATAGTACCTTTATGGTACCAAATGGCTTATTTTTTAGTTTTTATTGTCATTTTCACTTGATTTGGGAATATTAGCTCCAACTTTGCCCCCCCCCCAGGATTTTGACAAAATTATGCCACTGATTTTATTTATCTTTTTCGTCATTTGTGTCATACCAAGATAATAGCATTTCACGTTTTGAAATTCCAATCAATATAAATAAAACCTCAAGTCTGCTGACAGCTAAACAAGGAGATGGTTGTACATTAGCTATTATAACTCGTCTATGAAAAGAATATGAATAAACTGTTAGACAAATTTACCTATTTGATACCTTATGACAACACAGTGGATGTGAGCATGCTTGCAGATCATAGACATTCAGGTTCAATCCCTCCTATTGTAATAAATTTGGAGATGTTGTAAATTGATACAATTTTTTTACTGTTTGAATCAGTTTTCATATCTCTGTTTATTTCTGACTTAGGATTTTTCTCTTTTACCATTTGGGTAAACAATTCAACTTTTTTTTCAAATGCTTGGGAGGATGCAGACAGTGATTATTATCCATGTATTTGCCCAAGGCATGGGAACAGTAATCTTGATAAAGATACAGTCACCTTTTGTATCAGAAGTATCAACAGTAATCGAAATCCTTACAAATGTAATTTTGATAACAATGTAAGTGTCAAAAGAATTGACTTTTTATAGTGATTCCGAACAATCACATTAAAATCATTAAGTTTTTAAATCCAGATAGTCACGAATCTTTTTTTCTTTTTGGTAAATGATCATCGTCTCTACCTGACCTATAGCCAATATTTTCATAATAATTAATTCAGTGTCCAAAGAATTATAAATAAGCAAATTATTTTCAGACTTGAGTGAAAATTCCCTTGGGAACTGTGAATTCTCTTATTGATATTTTCATGACCTATATATGATATAGGTCAGGATTAAGCAGTTGCGAAAATATTTATAATTTCCGATATTATAGACAATTGCGTTACGATAAAGGTGAGAGGAGAGAAGTAAGCAGAATGGTGGGGGAGAGCAGTTTGCAAGAGCCGTGGTACCCGCCGGGCTTGTCCCTTAAATTGCAGGGACAGAGTCCAACGCTTAAATTGCAGGCAGCCTCAAACGCTTCTCTTACTTCCTCTCGCAAGTGAACCTTCAATCTAGAGAAAATGGGAACTGGTAATTGGTGCGAAGATGAACTTTTCTACAATCCTATCCTGTGCTTTGTACAGAAAAATCTTGCTAAAGGAGTTTCCCCTGATACGATAAAAGAGTACATGGCCGATTTCTTCGAGTCTTCTTCTCTTTGTGAGACCCGTAAATTGCTTTTTTTTAAAGCTTTTTCCGAATGAAGTCCCATCGAAGCGCGTAGGAGCCAATGCTGCATTAAACTGTGCTTCGGAGATTATTTCTTCGCTTGTAAAGTGCGATTCCCAGAACATAAAGCTTCCGGACTTTGTTATCGAATGTCCCAGCGAAGTCCCAATGATCCCTGTTGATGCCTTCAGTACCCTCAGTGCCAAGGTGAGCACTTGTCTTGGACAGCTGCATGATATTGCGTCCAAGGTTACTGAGGGACAGTCTAAGCTTGTAGCCCCTACTCAAAATACGAAAAAACCGTCCTACGCTGTCGTTGTAAGAAACCCACCCCGGAGCTCAGCGACCCTATCCTTCGCATGAAGAAGCTCGAAACGTTGGATGGTCACGACGGGATCGTGAATCTGAAATCTAAGCCACACAGCATAAGCTGGGTTGTGATGGTGCGTGATAAGCGCTCAGCCGACACGTTGGCTGCAGCTGTTACTAGCTCCATTCCAAACGTTGAAACCAAAGTAATTGATAAAAAGCCATTAGCTGTTATCCGTGAAATACCCCATAACTATTCAAGAGCTGATTTAGAGGCCTCAGTAGAGGTTCTTATTAGTGCTCGTCAAATCGGCACTTTTCGCCTCGAGTTTATCGACAAAACCGCTCTGAACGCGGTACTGGAGTCGGGAATCTGTATTGGGTACGAAATTTTTCGCCCTAAGCCCTTTCAATCCATTCCGCGTCGATGCTTTTGCTGTCAAAGTACTGATCACCTGATTGGAGCTTGTCTCCGCTCACCAGCACATACCAAGTGTTCCAGATGTTCTGGCCCTCATGTGAATTACAAGGAAAACCCTTGCCAAGCCTCGCCAAAATGTGCAAATTGCACTATGGAACACGTAAGTTTTTGTCTGAAATGCAAAGTTCTCTGATCGGCTCTCAACAACGTTAATAAATGAATACTCAAACTCCGTTTAGCTTTGTGTCCCTTAATATTAATGGTACAAAAGACAAGGATCTACTGATTAGTGAGCTGCTTGAAAATGATATTGTGTTTTTACAGGAGCACCTTCTCTCTAAAGTGAATGTTGATAGCCTAAAGCGTTTTCGGACCCATTACTATTTCCCCTGTAATAAAAGACAGTGCAGTCATTGGCTAGTTTTTCACAAGCATGTAATCGCCTACGAACACTACATAGCGACCTTTCAAAACAAAATACCAAATGTGTTCTCGCCGGCGACATGAACACTGACTTATTATCTAATTCTGACCGATCTGAAATCTTTCTCGATTCACTACCCAGAGGATTCCATCTTGCTGATAAAGATCTTCTATTCACAATCGTCGTGGTATTACTTCCAACCTTGATCATGTAATTGTGTCAGATTCAACTCTACTTTCATCAACAGTTCATGTGGACGACTCTAAAATCGACGATGATCATTTACCAATCACGTGCCAACTATCTTGCTCCATGGCGAGCTCTGTGCAATATAACTCTCCCAAGTGGTTCTCAAAGTTAAATTGGGAAAATACCAATGTTCCACTTTATGTATTGACATTGTTCCAGTTATTATCATCTTATTGCAAACATCTGTATGTATAACTTCAACTCGTATTATCAGCAAATAGTGTTCTGTCTAAAGTCTGGTGCTAAAAAAGCTATACCCTCCGAGTGCGTGCGAACGGGTACTCGCAATCCCTTTTGGAAAGTTGATCCTAAAATGAAGATGGCTAAACAAAAAGCTAAGTTCTGGCTCCGTATGTGGATAGCCTGTGATCATCCTTCTTCTGGTTCAGTACATCAAATAAAACAGAAAACCAAACGAGAGTACAAATATTCCCTGCGTAGAGCGATACTGAATGCCTGGGATGGTCCTTGTGACAAGAAATCCTGGGATCGTGTTATAAACAGTGTAAAGTGTTCACCTCCAATTAATTCGTCTCTTCGGCTATGTGACTTCGTTTCTCATTATAAAAATATTTTGCTTTCATTTAATATTAATCTCCAAAATCATTTTACAAAGCTTGTCAATTCAATCCTCCCAATTGGTAACAACCAATCTCAAGTGTTATTGGTGGAATCTGGTGTTATACTCCGAGGTATTATGCAAGTGAATAAGTCTGAGTCTCTCAATAGTGATGGTCTTTGCTTCAAGTTTTTTGCTTATGATTGTCCTGAACTGCTGAAGCATTTGCAGTTATTGTTTCAGATGTGTTTGGCACAGTCCGTTGTGCCAGATAGTTTTTTGTCCGGTTGTATATCTCCCATAGTCAAGAGGGGCAAGGACCCCAGTGCTTGCTCTAATCACCATCCTATCACTGTGTCTTGTTTTGTTAGTAAGCTATTTGAATATGTACTGCTACCGGCCATTAACTCCAAGTGCAATTTTACACCCTTCCAGCTTGGTTTTTGGAAAGGTATGGGCTGCGTCCAAGCTCACCATATTGTGGTTCGGCTAATGAAACAACCTGTTACTCAAAAAAGTCCCCTGTATTGTTTAACTGTTGACATATCTAGTGCTTTTGACAATGTAATTCATTCAAATGCTTTGCTTTCTCTAGCAGCCTCAGGTGTTAGCCTTTCTATTGTATCCGTGCTTAAGTATTGGTATGCTAATTCTTCATTTAGGTTGAAGTGGAATGGTACTGTAGGGGAGTATATTCCTGTCAAAAAAGGTGTTAGGCAAGGTGCCGTGTTATCCCCGAGCATATTTTATTGTGTTTTAGCTTCTTGTCTTCAACGTCTTCAACCGTCAATTTTTTACAATGATAATTTAGGCACTAGTCATGTTGCATATGCTGATGATGTTCTGCTTCTTAGCTGGACAAAACATAGTCTAATTACCAACTTTTACCGGCTTTCAGCCACACTATCCACAGTAGGCCTTTCAGTTAATGCCTCCAAATGTGAGTTTTTGTGTTTTGGGAGTTCTCACCAGCATCACCTCTTTGCTTGGGTTCTTCAACTATACCATGTTCAGTAAGTATTAAATGGCTGGGTCTCTCTTTTTCGACGTCACTTTTGTCTACTTGCTCTGCTATTACGTCCAGCGTGCTGAAAAGTATGCGGGTTGGATACGCAAAAATTTCACCAAATCGTGGTCGGTATTACCGAAAAGGACTATGCCGTCTTTATTCTAGTTTTTGTGCCCCTGCTGTTTTTCATCTTTCTGGTTTTACTTTCCTCCTTCGCAAGAAGGATACAAAGAAAATACGCTCAGGATATTTTAAGTATTGCAAGTATTTGCTGCGTCTGCCTTGGTGGCATTGGAATCATACAGTAGTTTCTAAATTTGACATCATTGATGCACCCTCGCGACTGAAACATTTATCTAAAGATATATCTCTTAACTCGGCAAATGATTGGTGTTTTTGACCCTCTTTGGCCATTTTTTGAATTGAGGTAATTTACTTATGTTGTATGTTGTTATGCTGTTATGTTATTTATGTTGTTATGTTTTTTTCTTTTTTTTTGTGTGTGTTTACTCCACAGTTTAATGTATTTTGTGGGTTATAAATAAATCTATTATTATTAATTATTATTTTCAGCAACAAAAGAGATAGCGCCACAATCAGGGGATATCCTTGGCCATTTTGTGACTTAGAACAACCATGTTTTTGCTTTATAAAGGGTAAAGTGCTTATTTGTAGAAATTTGGAGATAGCAAATTAATATAAAATTACTTGGAAGTTCCATATATGACTTTTTAGTTTCAGATGAGAGAGGGGTTTTATTGGATCAGCAGTCATAACAACTTGGCATTATTTAATTGAGTTAAAGTTCAAACAATTTAAGAATTATAAATATTTAAGAGTCAAAAGTGACTGGAGCACAACTAGACTCCTTTCCTCATTATTATTTGGCCCTTTAGCTTGTTAGAGCTAGATTCGACGATGCGCTAAAATTTCAGTTGCCACTAAAAAATTCTAAGCATATAATTTATATAAAATATATAAAATAAATTAATAATATATAATAAAGTTTATACATTTACATATTTATAACATGTGATATATTAATAAATATAGTTATGATAAATATGTTAATATACTATATTTATAAGCATAGCATATATATATATATATATATATATATATATATATATATATATATATATATATATATATATTATCTTTATAAATGAGCAATGATTGTATATATATATATGTATTTAATTCTGTATATATTTTTTCTCAAAAACAGCTCCACACTTTTTTTTTGGGGGGGGGGGATTGCTATCTTGGGATATTCTTGCATTAGAAAACAATCTATATAGGTTGGAAGTATGAAAAATTTGTTAAGAGCCTTAATTTTAGATTTTGTAAATGCATCATATACCATTTTAATACATCACATAAGCATTTCTTATGGCATAAGCATTTTTTGTGTGATGCAATGCATAGCATAAATAAGATTGTTGAGTTTCCCATGCATCACTTATTGATATAATGTAATGTCTGTTGGAGGGCCCAAAAAACCTAAATTTACACCATCAATTGTGACAACACCAATACAGGCATCTAAGGCAAAGACCATTGCTACATTGTCAGAAGTAATCAAAATCTAAAAACGTGGGAAAAAATGAAAATAAAGAGCAAGGGAATGGGTGGTTAGAATATATGCAAAAGACGACAATTAGAGCATTTCAAAAATGAAAATGAAGAGCAAAGAAACACGCAGTTAGAACCCATGCAACCTCAAGCATTTGAGTGTCAAAAATTAAAATGGAGAGCAAATACATACGTGGTTAGAAGAAAAGTGGTGGCATGTCAAGAACAAAAATGAAGAGCAAAGACACTTGCGGTTAGAAGACATGCAATACTGAGCATGTGAGTGAGTCAAACTTGAAAATGAAGAGCAAATACACATGGAGTTAATATTTTAACTAGAGGCTGCCCTCCTCTCCCCAGTAAATAAAAAGCATAGGCAATGCCAGAATCAAGACAAATTCAGTTGCTCCCATAGCATACCAATAAAAAGATTTTACCTTGAACCTTTGATGGTTCAATGTTAAGAGCCTCACCTGCCATGGTGGCAGCTAGCATTTGATCCCTACTTTGTGCTTTTTTGCCTTGATTCTGGCATGTTTATTGTTTTCTTTATCCCTTGGAGAGAGTGGGGGATCTATCTATAAACAATATCTGTATATATATGAAAAGCCAAGCTTTAATTCTACACAAATTTCGAAATCCCAATTGAAACCTACAAAGAACTGGAAAAGAAAAATAAGAAAAAGTATGTTGATTTACCCAAAAACAACTCAAAATTTCAGGGGACCATTGTTTCCAATGTTAGGATATTTGGTACAGTTTCTCAAATCTTCACAGTACACAAATGCAGTGGTCAAAAATAGCAAAATATGATGGCTACTTTTTTTTATCATGAGACATGGACCACATTTGCCAACCTGATGTATATGCACATGAAATTTTGATCACCTTACCTTAGAAAGGCTGACAAATTCAGTACATATAAAATTCTAGTTGAGGTTTTTTTTTACCATCTTAACAAGCAGTTGATTTAGGAGGAGTTAAAGTATGAATTTGTCACTTTGTGTAATCTGGTGTATTTGCTTAATTTATTTGTAATATGTTCAGCCTAAGGAGTTTATTAGATAACTGAGGCACATATCAATACCCAGGGGTTCAGTTTGGGTATAATGTATTTTGTATATTGTTGCTTGTTGTTTTGTTTACTGTTAATGTGTAATAAGATAATTCTAGGGCTTACTCCATTTTTGTTTAAAATAATAAAAAAATTAAAAAGCCAAACCAAAATGAAAAAGAGGTAAGAGCTCACATGGCACTTGTGATGAGGTCAGAAGAGCCAAGAGCTCATATGGTATGAGCTCTAGCTAAATTTTAAGAATCAATAGATTGATTGAAAAGGAAAATCAGAGGCTTAATACCAATCTGGATTTAAAACAACAGCTCGGAGACACAAGGTCCTTCTAAATATTAAAAATACATTAAGATCCAATCACCCACTCATAAGTTAAGAACACCTCATTTTTTCTAATTTTTCCTCTCTCTTCAGCCTCCCAGATGGCCGAATCGGGAAGAACAACTGTATCAAGTCAATTTGTGCAGGTCCCTGACAAACCCACACATTTTCATTGTCCTAGCATGTCCAGAGGCACCAAACTTGCCAAAGCACTAGACCCCCCAAACTCCCCTAAAGAGATTGGATCCATTCTGGTTATGTCAATCATGTATCTATGACATTTATTTATTCTACCCACCAAGTTTCATCCTGATCCCTCCACTCTAAGCAGTTACCAAGATTTTAGGTTTCCCCCTCCAACTCCCCCAACATCACCACTGGTGAGGATTTAAAAAAAAGCTCTGAATAATAAGACACATGAATATGAATCTGAAGGATAAGACACAATAAACCTTCTAAACATCAAATTTCATTAAGATCCAATAACTGGTTTGTATGTTAAAAATACCTCAATTTTCCAAATTAACAACCCCCCAGCTCCCCCAAAGAGAATGGATCCATTCCAATTATGTCAGTCATGTATCTATAACTTGTTCTTATTATTCCCATCAAGGTTCATCCCAATCACTCCACTCTAAGTGTTTTCCAAGATTTCCAGTTTTCAAGAGTTCTGTTTCCCCCCTCCAACCTTCTTATGTCCCCATTTCATTAAGATCCAATCACCCATTCATAATTTCAAAATACCTCATTTTTTCAATTTAACTATCCCTGCACTCTCCCCCACCCCCCAGATGGTTGAATTAGGAAAACAACAATTTCTAATTTAATATGGTCTGGTTCCTGGTATGCCTGCAAAAATTCATTGTCCTACCTTACCTGGAAGTGCCTAAAGTAGCAAAACCAGGACAGACAGACAGACACCAAGTCTGTCTTGGCACTTAGTAGATACCAAGTGCCATAAAAATTTGATCAAAGTGGGCAAATCCTAGCCATGGCACCTTGCCGTAGTTGCCCCCCCCTCATTGAATGGCTCTGACTATATGGCTTATTTTTCAGTCATTTTCACTTGATTCAGGGAAAAGGGTTGGAAAAGGTGGAACCACCTTTTGTTCTCTCTCTAAGATTTTTACAAAATTATGTAACTTAGTTGAAGTGGCAACCAGCTGTCTAACTAGGCTACTGGAGCTGTTAAAAGGGGAATATGCAGTTCAGCTTCCCTAGACACTGCAGCTAGGTGTGCTGTGACTAGGGGATTGCCTATTTGAATCAAATTTTTCACTTTGATTTGGCCTTTTTTATTTTTGAGTTGGGAGGGGGATACTGAAATTACTTTTTTGATATTAATTTAACCATATTATATTTGGAAAGAGCATTGAAGGGTAATATTTCTTCTTTTTATCTGATTTCTATTCTATAGCCCTTATATAACCCTTATAATGCTCCAAGCTGCAATTTAAGGTAATAGCATAAATTAGGTTCCCTTAATCAACAACTTCTTCAACAGATCTTACACCCCTGTCTATAGATGGAAGAGAGGATATGCAATTACCACTTGCAAACTACTAGAAAACAACCTCTTAAGTCAAGTATTCTCATTAGCCTTTTCAAGTACAACAAGATGTCACACAAAGAAGCTGTAAGTCCCATGTTGCCATCAACAAGAGCACTGGTAATTTTTCTCTGTGCATGCTGTCCCTTACTGGAACAGCCTCTCTAATGCAACCATCCAGTCCCAAACCACAAATGTGTTCAAGAAAGGAGTCAACCAGGACTGGGTCAATACAGAGTGTAGACTAGCCTGGGATGCAAGACCATAATCATGTCACATGACCAGGAACATGTTTCATGGGAGGCTCATCACCACCTTCACTTGCTGGACATGTGATTTAAGGTAATCAATTAATTTCAATAACTTAGGCTATTGAATTAACCTAATTATTCTGGATGAAATTCTACACAAACTAAGCTACATTTATTATCTTGAAAAGGGATCAGGTTAGGAAAATTTCAGTTCAGAATCTAGGACCAAAAACATACTATGGGAAGGTATTGCCAAGCTATTATGTCAATCATCTTCTGATTTCTAAGTCTTAGAAACTTGTTTACTTGACAAAACAACATTATAGGCTACTTTAGTTTTCAATTTTTTTCCCTTGTTTTAATAATGAAAAAACAATTCTTGCCATGTCAAGGCTTTTTTTTCTAAATTTAGGAAATGTCTTTGTTTAACTGGTAAACTTACAGGACATTAGAATCAAAACAAACATGTTGTTGCTAATATTGCTAATATTAGTGTATAAGCATTCAAAAAATTCTCCAAGTTATATGTGAAAGTATGAATTAGGCTATAGCTCATTAGGCTATGAAGCATAACATGCAAATAGCATAGGTCTAGACAAGCCTAATTGATTTCAATGGTTTTCAATAAGTATTTTGAATTCAATTGGCTACTGATTTCAAAAATTACAAAAGTCATATGCAATAAGCTTGCAGAATGCAGGACAAACCTTACAGAGTAGAACCCTGACCATTTCCTAGACAAATGTGACAGACAAGGACCAAGGCCTAGTGACAGGCTAATGACCTTTTTTTGTAAAATAGGGTTTTCCTTCTTGACAGATATGTATTAACACAACTGAACAGTACATAAAATTAAATAGTACCTGTAACAAAATCCCGTTCCCCCTGTGGCTCCTGCTTGGGTTAGGCTAATGTGTGAATAAATAAAAAACCTTGATGGGTAAGTCTAGACTAAATGTGTTAGGCCTAGTAAAATTCTAGTTGATTGACTTCTTACTATCTCACAAAGGGGTTAGGTTAGGAAAATGAAACTCTCAAGGATGGGTCTACAGGCTAAAGCATGTCCTGGGAGAAGGAGTGGAGGTGGGCACTTTAAAATACCTTCCCGGGATATACTTTAGCCTGTAGACCCATCCTTGGAAGTTTCAATTTCCTACACCCTAACCCCTTTCTGGGATACACAAGAAGTCGCTCAACTAGAATTTTACCTGATGTGTCTCCATAGTAAATTATTAATTAAAAATACTTGCTTCTTCTGGACTTAAGTCACTCATTCTTTTCAGTGCTTTCCCAACTAATGTTGACCTAAACAAAAACAAAAGTGATGAAAAAGATGAACTATGCAAGAATTAGCCAAAGGCTGTTTTTCTGATGGTATAAAATATAGGCTTAGTTGTCTTGTTCCGTGTTTTATTTCAAACTTTAATTATTTATTTAAGCATCTAATTAGAATGTTTAGAACTTACCATTGGAGAAACACCTCTCAGTTAACTTTACTTCTTAAAAACATGGAAAAATCGTAGGAATGAATTGGAATTAAGCAGGCCTCAATTTCCGAATTGAACAAAAAAATTGCCATTCACATTTAGAGGATTTCTTTTGAATATTGCATTAGAATTTCCTATCGCATAACCACCGTGGAATTCAGTGGTAACAAGAAAACCCCTGAAAAAAAAAAAACAACAAAAAAACAAATAAACACGCACCCGTGATCGGTCTTCTGGCAAAAAATACTAAGTTCCACATTTTTGTAGATAGAAGCTAGAAACTTTTACAGTGGGGTTCTCTAATACACTGAATGCGATGGTGTGATTTTCGTTAAGATTCTAGGATTTTTAGGGGGTGTTTCTTCCTATTTTCCAAAATAAGGCAAATTTTCTCAGGCTCGTAACTTTTGATGACAAAGACTAAATTTGATGAAACTTATATATTTAAAATCAAACAGTTCGTGGTAACGAACTGTAGTAAGGAGCGACCCGGCTCAATAGTAACCAAAACTCTAAAAAATGGAATTTTGATACCAATAGCTATATCAAAAGAATCGCATTTTAATGCTGGTTTTAAATATATAAGTTTCATCAAGTTTAGTCTTACCCATCAAAAGCTACGAGCCTGAGAAAATTTGCGTTATTTTAGAAAATAGGGGGAAACACCCCCTAAAAGTCATAGAATCTTAACGAAAATCACACCATCAGATTCAGCGTATCAGAGAACCCTATTGTAGAAGTTTCGAGCTCCAATCTACAAAAATGTGGAATTTTGCATTTTTTGCCAGAAGGCAGATCACGGATGCGTGTTTATTTGTTTTTTTTTTTTTTTTTTTTTTTTTTTTTTTTTTTTTTTTTTTTTTTTTTTTTTTTTTCCCAGGGGTGATCGTATCGTCCCAGTTGTCCTAGAATGTTGCAAGAGGGCTCATTCTAACGGAAATGAAAAGTTCTAGTGCCCTTTTTAAGTGACCAAAAAAATTGGAGGGCACCTAGGCCCCCTCCCACGATAAATATTTTCCCAAAGTCAACGGATCAAAATTCTGAGATAGCCATTTTATTCAGCGTAGTCGAAAAACCTTATAACTATGTCTTTGGGGACGACTTACTCCCCCACAGTCCCCGTGGGAGGGGCAACAAGTTACAAACTTTGACCTGTGCTTACATATAGTAATGGTTATTGGGAAGTATACAGGCGTTTTCAGGAGGATTTTTTTGGTTGGGGGGAGGGGTTGAGAAGAGGGGGATATGCTGGGGGAACTTTCCATCGAGAATTTGTCATGGGAAAAGAAAACTTCCATGAAGGGAGAGCAGGATTTAATAGCATTATTTAAAAAAAAAAATAAAAAATAAATGTGAAAAAGCTTTTTCAGCTGGAAGTAAGGAACAGCAATAAAACTTGAAACAAACAGAAATTATTACCCATATAAGGGGCTCACCTCCTTATGATACCTAGCTCTTTACGCTAAAGTATTTTTAGTAATTTCAACTATTTATTCTACGGCTTTTGTGATTCAGGGGTCATTCTTAATGAATTGGGATAAAATTTAAGCTTTAGTGTAAAGAGCGAGGTACTGACGATGGGGCGAATCCCCTCATATATGTAATAAAAACATGAGAATACAAAAGTTCTTTACGTAAGCTAATTTATAAGCTACGTAAATCTTTTACCAATAAAAAGATTCGTAAAAAATTAAAAGTTCTAGTTGCCTTTTTAATTAACCAAAAAATCGGAGGGCAACTAGGCTTCGCCCCGCTCTTTTTTTCTCAAAATCATTCGATCAAAATTATGAGAAAGCCATTTAGCCCCCCCCCCAAAAAAAATATTCAAATTTCGTTTTGATTATTCCTCTGCGGAGAGCCAAAATCAAAACATGCATTGATTCAAAAACCTTCAGAAATTAAATACAAAAAAACAAGTTTTTTCAACTGAAAGTAAGGAGTGACATCAAAACTTAAAACGCACAGAAATTACTTCGTATATGAAAGAGGCTGCTTCCTCATCAACGTCCCGCTCTTTACGCTAAAGTTTGACTCTTTCTCTCAATTCTTCTTTCTAAAACAGTAAAAAACTTTAGCGTAAAGAGCGGGGCGTTGATGAGGAAGCAGCCTCTTTCATATACGAAGTAATTTCTGTGCGTTTTAAGTTTTGATGTCACTCCTTACTTTCAGTTGAAAAAACTTGTTTTTTTGTATTTAATCAGCATAAGAATCCGACTCTTTTGACATATCTCTTAGTATCAAGATTCCGTTTTTATGGCACATATAGCAATCGCAAATTCTGCCGGTCTGTCGGTCCCGGTTTTGCTGCTTTAGGCACTTCAAGGTAAGCTAGGACGATGAAATTTGGCAGGCGTATCAGGGACCGGACCAGATTAAATTAGAAATAGTCTTTTTTCCCATTTGACCATCTGGGGGGTAGTGGGGGGCCCGTTAATGCGGAAAAAATAGAAAAATTGAAGTATTTTTAACTTACGAACAATTGATCGGATCTCAATGAAATTTGATATTTAGACGGATATCGTGTCTCAGAACTCTTATTTTAAATCCCAAACGGATCTGGTGACACTAGGGGGGGTTTGGGAGGGGGAAACCTAAAATCTCGGAAAACACTTAGAGGGGAGGGATCGGGATGAAACTTGGTGGGAAAAATAAGCTCAAGTCCTAGATACATGATTGACATAACTGGAACGGATCCTCTCTCTTTGGGGTAGTTGGGGGGGTTAATTCTAAAAAATAGAAAAAATGAGGTATTTTTTAACTTACGAAACGGTGATCGGATCTCAATGAAATTTGATATTTAGAAGGATATCGTGTCTCAGAGCTCTTATTTTAAATCCCGACGGGATCTGGTGACATTGGGGGAGTTTGGGGTGGGGGAACCTAAAATCACGGAAAACGCTTAGATTGGAGGGATCGAGATGAAACTTGCTGAAAAATAAGCATAGGTCTTAGATGCATGATTTACATAATTGGAACGGATCCGCTCTATTGGGGGGGGGGGGGGTAATTCTGAAAAATTAGAAAAAAATGACGTATTTTTAATTTACGAAGGAGTGATCTGATCTTCATGAAACTTCATATTTAGAAGGACCTCGTAACTCAGATCTCTTATTTTAAATATCAACCGGATCCAGCGTCATTGGGGGGGGGGGCAGTTGGGGGGACCAGAAATCTTGGAAAATACTTAAAGCGGAGAGATCAGGATGAAACTGGATGGTAAGAATAAAAACCTGTCTAAGATACGTGACTGACATAACCGGACCGGATCTGCTCTCTTTAATGGAGTTCAGGGGGGGGGGGGTAATTTTGAAAACTGAGGTATTTGTAACTAACAAAAGGGTGACCAGATCTTAATGAAATTTGATATTTAGAAGGATCTTGTGCTTTAAAGCTCTAATTTATTTATTTTTTTTAAATTCCGACCAGATCCTGTGACATTGGGGGGAGTTGGAGGGGAAAACCGGAATTCTTGGAAAACGTGAAATTGGGGTATTTTTATCTTACGAATAGGTGATCGGATCTTAATGAAATTTGATATTTAGAAGAAAATCATGTCTCAGAGCTCTTATTTCAAATCCCGACCAAATCTTTTGACATTGGGGGGAGTTGGAGGGTGAAATCTTGGAAAACACTTGCAGTGGAGGAATCGGGATGAAGCTTGGTGGATAGAATAAGCAAATGTCTTTGATACGTGATTGACGTAACAGTACTGGATTCGCTCTCTTGGGGGATTTGCGGGGAGGGGTTCAGTGATTTGGCGAGTTTGGTGCTTCTGGACGTGCTAGGACGATGAAAATTTGTAGGTGTGTCGGGGAGCTGCACAAATTGACTTTATAAAGTCGTTTCCCCAGATTCGACCATCTGGGGGGCTAAAGGGAGAGGAAAAAATTGGAAAAATTAGGTATTTATAACTTACGAGTGGGTGATCGGATCTTAATGAATTTTTATATTTAGAAGGACATCGTGACTCAGAGCTCTTATTTTAAATCCCGACCGGCATTAAGCCTCTGATTTTCCTTTTAAATCAATCTATTGATTCTTAGAATTTTGTTAGAGCTCATACCATATGAGCTCTTGGCTCTTAGCTCTTCTTGCCTCGTCACAAGTGCCATATGAGCTCTTACTCTTGTTTAGAGTTTCGTTTACTATTGATCCGGATCGCTCCTTACTACAGTTTGTTACCACGAAATGTTTAATATGATGAATGAATACATATGTATTTTGCTGCTTGAGGGGATGAAAGCTCCCCTCATATTGAGGACAAGATATTTTGATTTGGTTAATCATATTTTATTCCAAAAAGAAAATACATTGAATGAGATATTTTATCGAAGAATTAATGCGGGAAAGTTATAACTTGATTTAAAAAGTCGGCTTTGCGGGGCAATAGACCTCTTCAAATTTTGGGTAAACCGAGTATGGTATTGAATACGAACGAAAAAAAAATTCTCAAATGAAAATAAAGAGCGATACTAAATAGCGATACTAAAACGAATAGGAATTATTCCTAAATCATAAAGGCTGCCCCCTTTTCAACCCCCTTTCTTCTTATGCTGAATTTTAACTTTTTGCCCCAAATATTTAAGAACGAACTGCTCAAACACAAGGACCATTGAATTAGAGTTAGAATTATTTTAAAGCTCTATAAGCTTTAGGGTAAAGAGTAGGGAGCAGAGGAGGGGCAGCCCGCCGACATACAGAATAATTTCTCTTCGCTTTAAGTTCTAATGTCGGCTTTTACCTTCATTTTAGAAACTTGTTTCTTCTTGTTTAGTACGTGACAGAGATGGAGACGATTTGTCTTTTCCTCGAGTATATAATGCTAACCAATAATAGACAGTGGGCACTAGCATCTGAATCATCACGGCTGATGGCAAAAGTGATTGTCAAATCATTTTTACGACTCACTCATCATGATACAGGATAAATCCCGAAATATGAAACTCTTAAGCTTGCGAGCACATAGTCTCGCAAGCTCCTTGCGAGACTCCTTCCTAATAGCCGATACTAGACACACAAACCCTAACAATTAACTTGGGCTTGGCCCATCCCCAACTAGAACACCAACTAGGCTAACGCTGATGTATGGCTGTTGACTTCTAACGTTAGATGGCGATTTGAATTTCGTTATATCACAGCATCGAGTTTGCTAAGTTTCTCATCTTTGATCCAACAAGAAACCCGTTTTCAGTTGACTCTTCTTCGTGTTAATGAAACACCAGTTGAACACAAATGCTTGGAAGGGAATGATGAGTTTACAAACAAGGATTATATTTATTTTGTTTATAGGTGTTGCTAATGCACAACTTAGTTTTAACGATGTGGAATATACAGATTCAACTCTGAAAGGAGGAAGATGCTATGACGAGATCGGAAACCCCCAGGTGATTAATTAAATCGGTTTATATGCTTGCTTTACAAAAATAGGAAACTTGCCAGATTTTTGAGCTATATGTATTTTTACTAAGCTTAGTCACGGCAAAAAAAGCGATTCAGTGTATGGAATCTGTAAATTGACAGGAGAAGTAGACCCATATTGGTATCAAATAAAGCACATTGGGAATTTCGGCATTAATGGCCTCCGCTCTCTTGTGGAAAATAAGTCCCTTCGGTTTTTCAATTTCTTCGTTTTTTAGCCTAGCCTATAATTAGCTAGTCAAAGCTAGTATAATTAGCGAGGGCAAGCTAGTCAAAACACCAAAAACAAAAAGAAAACAAAGCAAATTGGGTGGGAAATATGGTAGATCATCGGGTTCGTTTTATTTTGGAAAGTTTTTGAGCTAGGCTAATGAAATTTTCAGGAACGGATACATTGGCGAAGAAGGGCAGAGGAAGTCATCTTAAAGTATTTACCTCCACCCCTTCAAGGCCTTCATGAGACTGAACTTCTGACAACTTGGAATTTTTTTGCTAGGTAACTTAAATAAGATCCTTTGAAATTGGGATTGGTCCTAACTTCGAAAAAAAAATCTAATTTGGCTTAGAAGCCGACCTAAAAAAAAAAAAAAAAAAAAAATTATAACTTAACACAGGCATATGATATAGGCTTCCTATCTTCCCTGAACTTTTAAAGCCTTACATGTAATGGCGTTAATTGGAGGGCATATGCCCTTGGATCATGAAAATACGTTTAGCCCCACCCCCTAATTTCTTGAATGGACGCCACTGCTTACATGTGGAGACGGAACTTGAAAGTATCTTTTAACGGCCCTTGCCTAGGCTGCTGATCAATTCCTGAAAGTTTTATTCATTTAGCTCGACAACTTTCCGAGGAAGCGAAAAGCCTCTTATCCAGAATTTTATCAGGAAAAAATCAAAATCATTTGGTTTTGCAGAGGGACTGTCCCTCTATTATGCGTCGGGTGTACACTACACAATAAGTTTGTCATCGCTGTTTTTGTATTTAGAAATGCAAAGTACAGATTATTGTTTTGTATTCGTATTTAGCATGGTCTAATCATTATCTGAATGTCTTTTTACATCCTGAACTATTTTGGAAGAGTTGTTTTTTTCCTTTCTCACCTTTGGAGAACTTGTTTTTGTCGGAAGAGTATAGAATTTTTCTTACTATGATACAGCTTTATAGGTTTTGAAGATTTTGCGATCGAAGGGAAGGGACATCTGTCCCCTGCCTTTCACTGCGCATTTTAATTTGTACTTCTATATTTGTGACAGGGAGGAACAAAAAATAAGGCATTCCAGCATTAATACCCCGTACTGGGTACTGCCGCATTTGGTTCTGACTTGCATTTTTTTTCATGCTAATGACTAAAAACTTGTAGTTTCTTGTCTATTACACCGACCACACTCAAGTGCTTAATCTAAGTAAAACCGGTTTCACTGTCTGCATTCGGAGATAATTAGCTTAGTCTCAGTGAGACAAACGACTATGCAGATATATTTTAATTAAATATCTGATATAATTATTTTAGGTGTTTAATATAACGCGTTCTGGGCGGCCTGCCTTCCATAATTCTCTGTTGTAGTTTCTATGGCTTTGGTACTAAAGTATTATGTTTTCATCATATTTTCGTATGTTTCATTATGATTAACCAAACTTAACTTCTTGAGTGTAATCGGTATAGCAGACAAGTACCAATTTGTATATTAATCTACAAAATCACTCTCCCGAAAAAAAATTGTCTCAATAAAAAAAAAAAAAAAAACTTGTGCGATATGTTTCTATTTTTCGTATATCTATCTTAAGCCATGTCAACTCCTGTCGCGTGCTTAACATTTAATTTCTTTTGACTGCTATCATTTTCAGTGTATGCCCGTGTCAGGGATTTTTTTTCGCTCAAAAGCGCAAACGGTTACGTTGAGTTCGGTGGCGGGGAGCATCATAATTTGTTAATGCGAAAAATTTGTGGGAAATTCAAGCGTGCATTTAATTGCGTTAGCTGATAACCGTTACGATTTAATTTTCGATTAAATAAAAAAAACAAGTTTGTTTTTAACTGAAAGTAAGGAGCGACATTAAAACTTCAAATGAACAGAAATTATTTCGTATATGAAAGGGGCTGCCTCCTCATTAACGCCCCGCTCTTTACGCTAAAGTTTGACTCTTTCTCTTAACTCATCTTTTTAAAACAGTAAAAATCTTTAGCGTAAAGAGCGGGGCGTTGATGAGGAGGCAGCCTCTTTCATATACGAAGCAATTTCTGTTCGTTTGAAGTTTTGATGTCGCTCCTTACTTTCAGTTAAAAAACTTGTTTTTCTGTTTAATTTCTGACCGTTTTTGAATTAATGCACGTTTTGATTTTGGCTCTCCGCAAATGAATAATTAAAACGAAATTTGCATATTTATTTTTTTGGCTAAATGGCTTTCTCATAGTTTATATCGAACGATTTTGAGAAAAAAAGGAGCGGGGGAGGCCTAGTTGCTTTCTGATTTTTTGGTTACTTAAAAAGGCAAGTAGAACTTTTATTTTTTTACGAATGTTTTTATTAGTAAAAGATATACGTAACTTACAAATTAGCTTACGTAACAAAGTTATGTATTCTCATTTTTTATTACGTATATGGGAGGGGGGGTCACCCCCTCATTAGTACCTCGCTCTTTACATTAAAGCTTAAATGTTGTCCCAATTTCTTAAGAATGACCCCTGAATCACAAAAGCCGTAGAATAAATAGTTGAAATTACTAAAAATACTTTAGCGTAAAGAGCAAGGTATTAGGAGGAGGTGAGCCCCTCATAAGCGTAATAATTTTTTCGTTTTGTTTTAATGCTGCTCCTTACTTTCAGTTGAAAAAACTTTTTCATATTTATTTTTTCATTGTTTTTTTTTTAATAATGCAAGAAATTCCTGCGGTCCCTTCATGGAAATTTTCTTCCCCGATGACAAATTCCTCCATGGAAAGTTCCCCCAACATACCCCCCTCTTCTCCACCCCTCCCCCAACCACAAAATCCCCCTGAAAACGTCTGTACACTTCCCAATCACAATTACTAGATGTAAGCTCTGGTAAAAGTTTGCAACTTGTAGCCCCTCCCACTGGGACTGTGGGGGAGTAAGTCGTCCCCAAAGACATAGTTATAATGTTTTTCAACTACGCTGAATAAAATGACTATCATAGAATTTTGATCCGGTCCAGAATTTTGATCCGGTCCAGAATTTTGGACGTTGGGAAAATAATTAGCGTGGGAGGGGGCCTAGGTTCCCTCCAAATTTTTCGGTCACTAAAAGAGGGCACTAGAGCTTTTTATTTCCGTTGGAATGAGCCCTCTCGCAAGATTCTAGGACCACTGGGTCGATACGATCACCCCTGGGAAAACAAACAAACAAACAAACAAAACAAGAGCTAAGAGCTCATTTGGCACTTGTGACGAGGTCGGAAGAGCCAAGAGCCAAGAGCTCTTATGGTATGAGCTCTAGCAAAATTCTAAGTTGCAATAGATTGCTTTAAAAAGAAAGTCTCAGGGTTAGTGCCGGTCGGGATTTAAAGTAAGAGCTCTGAGTCACGAGGTCCTTCTAAATTTCAAAATTCATTAAGATCCGATCACCCACTCGTAAGTTAAAAATACCTCAATTTTTCCAATTTATCAAGTCCATTTGTGCAGCTCCCTGACACGCCTACGAATTTTGATCGTCCTAGTACGTCCAGAAGCACCAAACTCGCTAAAGCACTGAATCCCACCACCTAACCTCACCAAAGAGAGCGGATCCAGTTCGGTTACGTCAATCACGTATCTACGACATTTATAAGCGTTTTCCGAGATTTCCGGTTTCCCCCTCCACCTCCACCCAATGTCAAAAGATCTGGTCGGGATTTGAAATAAGAGCTCTGAGACATGAGTTCCTTCTAAATATCAAGTTTCATTAAGATCCGGTCACTTATTAAAAAGTGATTCTTAAAATTAAAATGCCTCAATTTCTCTGATTGTTCCAAATTAACAACCCCTAGCTCCCTCAAAGAGAACAGATCCTTACCAATTATGTCAATCTCGTATCTATGCTTGTGCTTATTCTTCCCATCAAATTTCATCTCGATCTCTCCACTCTAAGGGTTTTCCAAGATTTCCGGTTTCCAAGATTTCTGTTTCCCCCTCCAACCCTATATGTCACCGGATCCGATTCGAATTGAAAATGGAGCATCTGAGACATAAGATTCTCCTATATATCAACTTTCATTAAGATCCGATCACCTATTCGTAAGATACCTCGATTTTCACGTTTTCCAAGAATTCCGGCTTCCCCCTCCAACTCCCTTCAATGTCATCGGAACTGGTCGAGATTTAAAATGAGAGTTCTAAAACACAAGATCTAATTTAATCTACTCTGGTCCCTGATACGCCTGCCAACTTTCATCGTCCTAGCTCATCCGGCTTATATGGAAGTGCCTACACTAGCAAATCTCCCCAACTCCCCCAAAAGAGAGAGGATCCGGTCCGGTTATGTCAAAAACATATCTAGTACATGTGCTTATTCTTCCCACCAAGTTTCGTCCCGATCTCTACGTTCAAAACGTTTTCCAAGATTTCATGTTTCCCCCTCAAACTCCTCCCAATGTCACCGGATCTGGTCGGGATTTAAAATAAGAGGTCTGAGTACGAGATCCTTCTAAATATCAAATTTCATTAAGATCTGATCACCCGTTCGTAAGTTACAAATACCTCATTTTTTCTAATTTTTCCAAATTACTCCCCTCCTCCAACTCCACCAAAGAGAGTGGATCCGGTCCGGTTATGTCAGTCACCTATCTTGGACTTTTGCTTATTCTTTCCACCAAGTTTCATCCTGATCTCTCCGCTTTGAGCGTTTTCCAATATTTCCGGTCCCCCCCCCCTTAATTATGCTGGATACGGTCGGGATTTAAAATAAGAGATCTGAGTTTCGAGATCCTTCTAAATTTGAAATTTCATTAAGATATGATCACTCTTTCGTAAGTAAAAAATACCTATTTTTTTTTTAATTTTTTAGAATTAACCCTTCCCCCAACTTCCCAAAAGAGAGCAGGTCCGTTCCGGTAATGTCAATCCCTTATCTAGGACTTCTGCTTATTTTTCCCACCAAATTTCATCCCGATCCCTCCACTCTAAGCGTTTTCCAAGATTTTAGGTTCCACCCCCTCCAACTCCCCCAAAGTCACCGGATCCGGTCGGGATTTAAAATAAGAGCTCTGAGACACGATATCCTTCCAAAAATCAAATTTCATTAAGACCCTATCGCTCCTTCGTAAGTTAAAAATACCTCATTTTTTTCTAATTTTCATAATTACCCCCCCCCCCCCCAACTCCCCCAAACAGAGCAGATCCGTTATGTCTATCTCGTATCTAGGACTTCTGCCTATTTTTCCCACCAAGTTTCATCCCGATCACTCTATTCTTAGCATTTTCCAAGATTTTAGGTACCCCCCAACTCTCCCCAATGTTAACCGGATCTGGTCGGGATTTAAAATAAGAGCTTTGAGACATGATATCCTTCCAAACATCAAATTTCATTAAAATCCCATCTCCCGTTCGTAAGTTAAAAATACTTCGTTTTTTCTATTTTTTCCGAGTTAACCGACCCCCACTCCTCCCCCCCCCCTAGATGGTCAAATCGCGAAAACGACTATTTCTAATTTAATCTGGTCCGGTCCCTGATGCGCCTGCCAAATTTCATCGTCCTAGCTTACCTGGAAGTGCCTAAAGTAGCAAAACCGGGACAGAAAGACCGAAAGACACACAGACCGACAGAACTTTCGATCGCTATATGTCACTTGCTTAATACCAAGTGCCACAAAAGCAAAAAAACAAATAAACACGCATCCGTGGTCTGCCTTCTGGCAAAAAAATACAAAATTCCACATTTTTGTAGATGGGTAAGGCTAAACTTAACGAAATTTATATATTTAAAATCAGCATTAAAATGCAATTCTTTTGATGTATCTATTGGTATTGAAATCTCATTTTCTAGAGTTTTGGTTACTATTGAGCCGGGTCGCTCCTTACTACAGTTCGTTACCACGAACTGTTTGATAGCCAAAGATAACCGTTTCAACAGTTTTTTTTCAATGTTTTTTCCTTTACATTACAAGAGTCTACCACAAAGTACCCAGATTAAAAAATAACGAATTTTGAAAAAACAAACATATCCGATTCGGCTTTAAATTATATTCTGTACCTTTCAGGCAGGAGTGCTGGCATTTTGAGGGAAATAGGGTTTATGCTCGTCAAAACCATAGGCAGCGCAACAGCGCTGCCTGTGTAAAGAATGATGTTGGCACCATGTATTTTTTTTTCTGGTTTGTCTTAGACTGGGGCACTTCGTATCGAAGAGGTTGTCGTAGAAACTTTGAAAAGGACTCACTCGATTGGAAATTGAGAGGACAATTGCCCTTTTTAATAGTCGAAAGCGATCGGAGGGCAAATGCCCCCCCCAAACGGGCATCATTTGCCCAAACACTTCCGATCAAAATTTCGATATAGCCATTTTGTTCAATGTATTTGAAAGGTCTGGAAATTATGTCTTTGAGCATGACACTCCCCTCTTATAGCCCTCAGGGCAATGGCTGTAATTTATGTTCTGTAAGGTTTTTGTAGAAAGCGTTTGGTTTTAATGAACAGTACCCAAATTAAAGAATAAGAATTTTGAAAAAAGCAAACATACGCGATTTGAATTAAGTTATTTTCTGTACCTTTGAGGACGGAGCAATGGCATTTGGAGGGATTTGGGGTTTATGCTCGTCAAAATAGCATATAAAAGGTGTATTCTACGAAGATCCTAGATTTTTTCCTTTAAAGAAACCTTTTTTTTTATTTAAAGCCTTCGAATTTAAGGCAATTCAAATAAATAATGTGTTATATTTACATTGAGAAAGAGTTTGACTCTTTCTCTCAATTCTTCTTTTTAAAACAGTAAAAAACTTTAGCGTAAAGAGCGGGGTGTTGATGAGGAAGCAGCCCCTTTCATATACGAAGTAATTTCTGTTCGTTTTAAGTTTTAATGTCGCTCCTTACTTTCAGTTAAAAAAACTAGTTTTTTTATTTCATTCCTGTACGTTTTTGAATAAATGTATGTTTTGATTTTGGGTCTCCGCAGAGGAATAATTAAAACGAAATTTGCATATTTTTTATTTTTTTTTTGGCTAAATGGCTTTCTCATAATTTTGATCGAATGATTTTGAGAAAAAAATAGCGAGGGAGGAAGCCTAGTTGCCCTCCGATTTTTTGGTTAATTAAAAAGGCAACTAGAACTTTTAATTTTTTACTAATCTTTTTATTAGTAAAAGAGTTTACGAATTAATTTTTTACGAATCTTTTTATTAGTAATTTCTGTTTGTTTTAAGTTTTAAGGCTGCTCCTTACTTCGAGCTGAAAAAACATTTTCATATTTATTTTTTCATTTTTTTTTTAAATAATGCTAGTAAATCCTGCAGTCCCTTCATGGAAATTTTCTTCTCCCCTGACAAATTCTCGATGGAAAGTTTCTTCAGCATATCCCCCTCTTCTCAACCCCTCCCCCAACCAAAAAAAATCCTCATGAAAACGCCTGTACACTTCCCAATAACCATTACTATATGTAAGCACTGGTCAAAGTTTGTAAGTTGTTGCCCCTCCCATGGGGACTGTGGGGAGTAAGTCGTCCCCAAAGACGTAGTTATAAGGTGTTTCGACTACGCTGAATAAAATGGCTATATCAGAATTTTGATGCGTTGACTTCGAGAAAATAATTGGCGTGGGAGGGGGCCTAGGTGCCCTCCAATTTTTTTTTGGTCACTTAAAAAGGGCACTAAAACTTTTCAGTTCCGTTAGAATGAGCCCTCTCGCAACATTCTAGGACAACTGGGTCGATACGATCAGCCCTGGGAAAAAAACAACAAAAAACAAATAAATACGCATCCGTGGTCTGCCTTCTGGCAAAAAATACAAAATTCCACATTTTTGTAGATAGGAGCTTGAAACTTCTACAGTAGGGTTCTCTGATACGCTGAATCTGATGGTGTGATTCTATGACTTTTAGGGGGTGTTTCCCCCTATTTTCTAAAAAACGCAAATTTTCTCAGACTCGTAACTTTTGATGGGTAAGACTAAACTTGATGAACTTATATATTTAAAATCAGCATTAAAATGCGATTCTTTTGATGTAGCTATTGGTATCAAAATTCAATTTTTTAGGGTTTTGGTTACTATTGAGCCGGGTCGCTCCTTACTACAGTTCGTTACCACGAACTGTTTGATTCTCATTTAGTTTCAAATATTTTTCGCGAATCTGCTCCAATTATTCATATGGCGTTCCCTATATAAACATTGGGCGTCATCCAAAACTTCCATAATTTCTTTGATTAATGCCAGGCTTTCTACCAGGCTGGGAGGAAGTTCAATTTCTTAACGCCCATGTCCAAATGTCAGAGAGATAATGATATACAATTCTGTTCATCGGCATTGTTCTCTCGTTGAATAATATAATATAAAAACTCCATTTCAAAGAAAAAAGCTTGAAAGGCGCGTTTTATTTGTGTATGAAGAACATGGGCGTGAGAGCAATAGATTGGGCTTGTGAAATAGCGTTTACTTGAAATAGCCGAGATTTGCACAACTTTAAATTGTAACTTAGAAAAGAAGTTTTTAGCTCGACTTGTATGTAGCAGTTATTTTGAAGAAGAGCCAAATTTGAGAAAAACAAGTGGTAACTGGTAAAGTACATGCCTTTGAAAATTTAGGAAACTATGGGATTATTCTGAAGAACATCAGATTTCGAGGTATTTGGGCCCTAAGCCCCTCTCCTGCGTGCGTGTCTATTTATGACATAGGTAGGTAGGTAGGTAGGTAATTTTATTCAAAAACAATACTATAAACTTTCATTCATCAACTGAAGAAAATAGGCCACAATGGGCTGTAATCAAATACGATCCATTTCTTTAAAATATTTCAGTTATCATCAAAAAATTAATTAATAAGATGAATAAACTACAAAAAAGAAAGCAAAACACAAAAAAGAACAAAACAAAAACTGATGATCATCTTAACAAAATGAGAGAGGGGAGATACCCTTCCCTCGGTCTAAAATGCTCAACATTACTAATTTTTCAGAAGATGGACCTTGAGAAGATCGGCTCCTATCTACAAAAATGTGGAATTTCGCTTTTTTTGCCAGAAGACAAATCACGGATGCTTGTTTTTTTTCAGGGGGGATCTTATCGACTCAGTGGTCCTAGAATGTCGAAAGAGGGGCCAATCTAAAGGAAATTAAAAGTTCTAGTGCCCTTTTTAAGTGACCAAAAAATTAGAGGGCACCTAGGCCCCCTCCCACACTCATTTTTCCCCCAAAGTCACTGGATCAAAATTCTGAGATAGCCATTTTATTCACCATAGTCGAAAAACCTAATAAGTATGTCTTTGGGGACGACTTACTCCCCCGCAGTCCCAGTGGGATGGGCTGCAGGTTACAAACTTTGACACGTGTTTACATATAGTAATGGTTACTGGGAAGTGTATAGACGTTTTCAGGGTTTTGTTTTGGTTTAGGGGGAGAGTTGAGGGGGGGGGGTGATAAGTGGGAGTATCTTTCCATGGAGGAACTTCTCATGGGGAAAGAGACTTTCAATGAAGGGGGCACAGGATTTTCTAGCATTATTTAAAAAAACAACGAAAAAATAAATATGAAAAGTTTTTTCTACTGAAAGTAAGGAGCAGCATTAAAACTTATAACGAACAAAAATTATTAGGCATATGAGGGGTTTACCTCCTTGTTATACCTCACTCTTTACGCTAAAGTATTTTTAGTAATTTCAACTATTTATTCTACGGCCTTTGTGATTCAGAGGTCATACTGAAGGAATTGGGACAAAATCTAAGCTTTAGTGTAAAGAGCGAGGTATCGACGAGGGTTGAACCCCCTCATATACGCAATAAAAACATGCGAAAATAGATGCTCGTTACGTAAGTTAATTCGTGAGTTGCGTATATTTTTTACAAATGAAAACGTTTGTAAAAAATTAAAAGTTCTTGTTGCTTTTTTAAGTAATCAAAGACTTGGAGGGTAACTAGGCCTCTTCCCTCGCTCCTTTTTTCTCAAAATCTTCCGATTAATTGCAATTAATTAATATGCAAATTTCGTTTTAATTATTTATGTGTGGAGAGCCAAGATCAAAACATGCATTAATTCAAAAACGTCCAGAAATTAAATTAAAAAACAAGTTTTTTTTTAAATGAAAGTAAGGAGCAACATTAAAACTTAAAAATAACAGAAATTACTCCGTATATGAAAGGGGCTTTTCCTCCTCAACGCCCCGCTCTTTACTACTGACTACTGAGTTTTTCTACTGAAAGTCAGGAGCACCATTAAAACTCAAAACGAATAGAAATTATTATGCATATGAGGGGTTTACCTCCTCGTAATTCCTCGCTCTTTACGCTAAAGTATTTTTAGTAATTTCAACTATTTATTCTACGGTCTTTTTGATTCAGGGGTCATTCTTAAGGAATTGGGACAACATTTAAGCTTTAGTGTAAAGAGCGATGTATCGAAGAGGGGTGAACCCCCTCATATACGCAATAAAAACATACGAATATAGAAGTTCTTTACGTAAGTTAATTCGTAAGTTACGTATATTTTTTACTAATGAAAACGTTAGTAAAAAATTAAAAGTTCTAGTTAAGTAATCAAAAAATTGGAGGGCAACTAGGCCCCCTCCCTCGCTCCTTTTTTCCCAAAATCTTCCGATTAAAACTATGAGAAATTCATTTAGCAAAAAAAAAAATAAATATATAAATTTTATTTGAATTATTTATGTGCGGAGAACCAAGATTAAAACATGCATTAATTCAAAAACGTCCAGAAATTAAAAAAAACAAGTTGTTTTAAATGAAAGTAAGGAGCGACATTAACACTTAAACGAACAGAAATTAATCCATATATGAAAGGAGCTTTTCCTCCTCAACGCCCCGCTCTTTACGCTAAAGTTTTTACTGTTTTAAAAAGTAGAGTTAAGAGAAAGAATCAAACTTTAGCCTAAAGAGCAGGGCGTTGAGGAGGAAAAGCCCCTTTCATATATGGAGTAATTTCTGTTCGTTTTAAGTTTTAATGTCACTCCTTACTTTCATTTAAAAAAAACTTTTTTATTTTATTTAATCCCAATTAAAAAGCGGTATGTGGCTAGAATTTTTACATGAGAGTGGAAAAACAATTCTTTTAGTGTGATGAAAAATTTACACCAATATACTTCATAAAATGTTTAAAATATAAAAAGCATAAAATATACTTCGCAGGACAAAATGTTTGTGTCCCTGAGTTTCACATTGGCAGTTTCTTAATGAATCAAGCAATTTGCTTGATTGAGTTGCTGGGTTGGAGTCTTGCCGAGTTGAATTTGGGGTGAATGGAGTTTCGCTTGGATTGAGCTTTACCGGGTTGAATTATGTATGTCTTTAATGTTGTGTAAATTCAGTTTTGCTTGGTTAAGTTTTTTCTGGGTGAATTTCGCATGCTTTGTTTTGTGTAAGCGTTCAGTGATTTGGCGAGTTTGGTGCTTCTGGACGTTTTAGGACGTGTCAGGAGACCTGCACAAATTGACTTGATAAAGTTGTTTTCCCAGATTCGACCATCTGGGGGGCTAAAGGGAGAGGAAAAATTAGAAAAATGAGGTATTTATAACTTACGAGTGGGTGATCGGATCTTAATGAATTTTGATATTTAGAAGGACATCGTGACTCAGAGCGCTTATTTTAAATCCTGACCGGCATTAAGCCTCTGATTTTCCTTTTAAATCAATCTATTGATTCTTAGAATTTTGTTAGAGCTCATACCATATGAGCTCTTGTCTCTTAGCTCTTCTTGCCTCGTCACAAGTGCCATATGAGCTCTTAGCTCTTGTTAATGAAGACAGCCATCCAATGCACATTTCAAGAGATCATGCTTGTAATAATCTTATCAGCAATACAATTTCCCACTTTAGGGCCAGAGGGTGTTAATAGTGTCCAAGATTTAGAACCAAGAAGAAGAATGCTAAATATTCATTTTTTTTTTCGAAATGGTGTTACCTCGTCATGTCTAGTCTAATCTGATACCAGTATGCTTAAAGAGATTATTTATTCGTAATGTGTAACAAAAACTGGGTGACATTTGATATTGATATATCAGACAGAATATCAACGTTAAAATACTTTAGATCGTTAGATCGATACGTTGGATCCATCGAAAAACAGCCTCTTCTCAGGATCCAAACATGATCAAATTTCTCTAGCGGGAAGGAGTCTGTTAAACTTTTTCATCCGGCTATCTTCTTGAATAGGCTGTTCAATCTCAACTAAACTTAATGAGAGGTACCAGCTAATGTCTTAGTTTTTACATTTAGTCCAAAACCAATCTGAACTCTTTGGAAGGGGGAGATTCGGGTGCTGAAAGCTGAATTTGGGTGTCGAGGGCTGTTACCTCCCCAACACCCCGCTCTTTACGCTAAAGTTTGACTCTTTCTCTCAGCTCTACTTTTTGAAACAGTAAAAAACTTTAGCGTAAAGAGCGGGATGTTTAGGAGGGAACAGCCCCTTTCATATACGGAGTAATTTCTGTTCGTTTAAGTTTTAATGTCGCTCCTTACTTTAAGTTATAAAACTTGTTTTTTTATTCGATTTCTGAACGTTTTTGAATTAATGCTTGTTTTGATTTTTGCTATTGCATATTTGGAAATTTGCATTTATTTTTGTGGCTAAATGGCTTTCTCATAGTTTTGATCGTTCAGTTTTGAGAAAAAAAGAGCCTAGTTTGAGGGGGAGGAGGCCTAGTTACCCTCCAGTTTTTGCTTTCGTAAAAAGGCAACTAGAGCTTTAAATTTTTTGCGAACGTTTTTATTAGTAAAAATATATATAACTTACGAATTAACTTACGTAACGAACTTTTATATTCGTGTGTTTTTTACTACGTATATGACGGGGTTCGCCCCCTCGTCAATCCCAGCTCTTTACACTAAAGCTTGAATTTTGTCCCAATTCCATAAGAATGAACCCTGAATCACCAAGTCCGAACTTTTATATTCGTGTGTTTTTTACTACGTATATGAGGGGGTTCACCCCTCTTCGATACATCGCTCTTTACACTAAAGCTTAAATGTTGTCCCAATTCCTTAAGAATGACCCCTGAATCAAAAAGACCGTAGAATAAATAGTTGAAATTACTAAAAATACTTTAGCGTAAAGAGTTAGGTATTAGGAGGAGTTGAACCCCTCACATGCGTAATAATTTCTGTTCGTTTTAAGTTTTAATGCTGCTCCTTAATTTCAGTTAAAAAAACCTTTTCATATTTATTTTTTTAAAGATGCTAGAAAATCCTGTGCTTCCTTCATGGAAATTCTCTTCCCCCATGATAAATTCCTCCATGGAAAGTTCCTCCACATAACCTCCTTCCCTCACCCCCTCCCCCTTCCAACAAAAAAACCTGAAAACGTCTGTTCACTTCCCAATAACCATTACTATATGTAAACACTGGTCAAGGTTTGTAACTTGCAGCCCCTCCCACAGGGACTGTGGGGGAGTAAGTCGTCCCCAAAGACGTATTTATTAGGTTTTTCGACTATGCTGAATAAAATGGCTCTCTCAGAATTTTGATCCGATGACTTTTAGGAAAAAAGGAGCGCAGGAGGGGGCCTAGGTGCCCTCCAATTTTTTGGTCACTTAAAAAGGGCACCAGAACTTTTAATTTCAGTCACAGTGAGCCCTCTTGTGACATTCTAGGACCACTGGGTCGATACGATCAGCCATGGAAAAAAAACAGAAAATAAACGAAAAAAACAAATAAACACGTATCCGTGATCTGTCTTTTGGCAAAAAATACAAAATTCCACATTTTTGTAGATAGGAGCTTGAAACTTCTACTGTATGGTTCTCTGATACGCCGAATCTGAAGGTGTGATTTTCGTTAAAATTCTATCACTTTTAAGGGGCGTTTCCCCCTATTTTGTAAAATATAGCAAATTTTCTCAGGCTCGTAAATTTCGATGGGTAGGACTAAACTTAATGAAACTTATATATTTTAAATCAGCATTAAAATGCGATTCTTTTGATGTAACTATTGGCATAAAATTTCGTTTTTTAAAGTTTTGGTTACTATTGAGCCGGGTATCTCCTTACTACAGTTCGTTACCACGAATTGTTTGATTGAAGTAGTTTTTGGAATTATTTCTTCTAACTCGAATGGTTATTGGTCAAATCTGTGTTTTTTTAGGAGAGGTGTGAATTTCTCGGGGGGAGGGGGGCATGATATACCATTTGACAGTGAAAGCCTAGACGAACGTAGTTAAAAACAGTTCAGAGTTGCCACATTGGCCCAGAAGAAGAAAAAAAAAACTGTTTAGGTTTTTGGTAGGATTTTTTTTTCATTTTCGGTGCCGATGTGATTCAGCACCGCTGATCTTTTCAACAAATGGCTGTAAATAAAGGCAATGAATACGATAAACAAATTAACAAAAGATAATATAAATAAAACGAACTATAAATAAGATAAATAGAATGTAACGTATATAAAACTTGAATAAAATTATAACAGTCTTAATAAGATTGAATAAGATAGAAAAATCTTAATAAGATAGAAATATCTGCGCTCATTTCAGGGTGTAATCGTCAATATAATAAAAACACAAAATCGATGAGGAAAATAATTTAAAACAAATAAAAATAATGAATATAAGTACGAAGTAAAGAAATTAAAATTAAAAACTTTCCTTGAATTGTTATCTAACTTAATTATATCCCGAGAATAGTTTTGTGCTTGTTCAAGAAGGTTAAACAATAATTTGAAACTCTGATAAAAAAACAAATACATTTATACAATTACCATTTGGGCTATCGATGTTTTACGATTAAGAGTACTTTAGCAATGTCTTGGAGATGTTGCGTTATCTAAATATTTCGGTGACCTACCCACTAAAACAAGACATCTTCCGGAAGAATTTCACACGATTGAGACTCTATTCACGATTAAAACAGGATCCTTCTAAATAAAGATAAAGTTAGTGAAAAAATTTCCTTCCGCCACTTTATTTTTTGGAAAATTTGTTGGTACTGGGGAGATTCAAATACCCAATAATCTTCATAAAAGTTTTACCTTAGTAATTCTGAAGGGATTTGATTTTGTAATCAAATAGTACTACAGTTCCAGTCTTGAAATACCTCACTGTACTGCTCCTGGCCCCTTCTGTAAGTCAAATTCTAAGAAACAGTTTGGCAGTACTATTTAATAATGCGGAAAAAGAAACGCCGTAGAACCTTTCAGACAAATCTAACTTAAGATTTTACGCTAGGTTATTTATCTTTTTGGAGCAAATCTTGTCCGTAACGTGAGCAGTGCCAAGTAGACTTAGGTCTGCACAGAATTTTCCGTTACGTTATGTAACCTTTTGTAGCAGATCTTGTCCGTAACTTGAGCAGTACCAAGTAGACTTAAGGTCTGCACATAATTTTACGTTACGTTATGTAACGTTTTGTAGCAGATCTTGTCTGTAACGTGAGCAGTGCCAAGTAGACTTAAGCTCTGCACAGAATTTTACGTTACGTTATGTAACCCTTTGTAGCAGATCTTGACAATACTGTGAGCAGTGTCAAGTAGACTTAAGCTCTGCACAGAATTTTACGTTACGTTATGTAACCTTTTGGTAGCAGATCTTGTCCGTGACGTGAACAGTGCCAAGTAGACTGAAGTCTGCGCAGAATTTTACGTTATGCTATGTAACCTTTTGGAGCAGATCTTGTCCGTAACGTGAGCGGCACCAAGTAGACTTAAGGTCTGCACAGGATTTTACGTTACATTATGTAACCTTTTGTGGCAGATCTTGTCCGTAACGTGAGCAGTGCCAAGTAGACTTAAGCTCTGCACAGAATTTTACGTTATGTTATGTAACCTTTTGGAGCAGATCTTGTCCGTAACGTGAGCATTGCCAAGCAGACTTAAGCTCTACGTAGAATTTTACATTATGTTATGTAACCTTTTGTGGCAGATCTTGTCCGTAACGTGAGCAGTGCCAAGTAGACTGAAGGTCTGCATATAATTTTACGTTACGTTATGTAACCTTTTGGAGCAGATCTTGTCCGTAACGTGAACAGTGAGTGACAAGTAGACTTAAGCTCTACACAGAATTTTACGTTACGTTATGTAACCTTTTGTAGCAGATCTTGTCCGTGACGTGAACAGTGCCAAGTAGACTTAAGCTCTGTGTAGAATTTTACGTTACGTTATGTAACCTTTTGTAGCAGATCTTGTCCGTAACGTGAGCAGTGCCAAGTAGACTGAAGGTCTGCGCATAATTTTATGTTACGTTATGTAACTTTTTGGAGCAAATCTTGTCCGTAACGTGAGCAGTGCCAAGTAGACTTAGGTCTGCACAGAATTTTACGTTACGTTATGTAACTTTTGTAGCAGATCTTGTCCGTAACGTGAGCAGTACCAAGTAGACTTAAGGTCTGCACATAATTTTACGTTACGTTATGTAACGTTTTGTAGCAGATCTTGTCTGTAACGTGAGCAGTGCCAAGTAGACTTAAGCTCTGCACAGAATTTTACTTTACGTTATGTAACCTTATGTAGCAGATCTTGACAATACTGTGAGCAGTGTCAAGTAGACTTAAGCTCTGCACATAATTTTACGTTACGTTATGTAACGTTTTGGTAGCAGATCTTGTCCGTGACGTGAACAGTGCCAAGTAGACTTAAGCTCTGCGTAGAATTTTACGTTACGTTATGCAACCTTTTGTAGCAGATCTTTTCCGTAACTCGATCAGTGCCAAGTAGACTGAAGTCTGCGCACAATTTTACGTTATGTTATGTAACCTTTTGGAGCAGATCTTGTCCGTAACGTGAGCGGTACCAAGTAGACTTAAGGTCTGTACGGGATTTTACGTCACGTTATGTAACCTTTTGTGGCAGAACTTGTCCGTAACGTGAGCAGTGCCAAGTAGACTTAAGCTCTGCACAGAATTTTACGTTATGTTATGTAACCTTTTGGAGCAGATCTTGTCCGTAACGTGAGCATTGCCAAGCAGACTTAAGCTCTACGTAGAATTGTACGTTATGTTATGTAACCTTTTGTAGCAGATCTTGTCCGTAACGTGAGCAGTGCCAAGTAGACTGAAGGTCTGCATATAATTTTACGTTACGTTATGTAACCTTTTGGAGCAGATCTTGTCCGTAACGTGAACAGTGACAAGTAGACTTAAGGTCTACACATTATTTTACTTTACGTTATGTAACCTTTTGTAGCAGATCTTGTCCGTAACGTGAGCAGTGCCAAGTAGACTGAAGGTCTGCGCATAATTTTACGTTACGTTATGTAACCTTTTGGAGCAGATCTTGTCCGTAACGTGAGCAGTGCCAAGTAGACTTAAGGTCTGCGTAGAATTTTACGTTACGTTATGTAACCTTTTGTGGCAGATCTTGTCCGTAACGTGAGCAGTGCCAAGTAGACTTAAGCTCTGCACAGAATTTTACGTTACTTTATGTAACCTTTTGGAGCAGATCTTGTCCGTAACGTGAGCAGTGCCAAGCAGACTTAAGCTCTGCGTAGAATTTCACGTTATGTTATGTAACCTTTTGTTGCAGACCTTGTCCGTAACGTGAGCAGTGCCAAGTAGACGGAAGGTCTGCACATAATTTTACTTTACGTTATGTAACCTTTTGGAGCAGATCTTGTCCGTAACGTGAGCAGTGCCAAGTAGATTGAAGGTCTGGACATAATTTTACGTTAGGTTATGTAACCTTTTATAGCAGATCTTGTCCGTAAAGTGAGCGTTGCCAAGTAGACCTAAGCTCTGTATAAAATTTTACGTTAGGTTTTGGAACCTTTTGTAGCAGATCTTGTTCGTAACGTGAGCAATGCCAAGTAGACTTAGGTCTTCACAGAATTTTACGTTAAGTTATGTAACCTTTTGGAGCAGATCTTGTTTATAACGTGAGCAATACCAAGTAGATTTAAGCTCTGCATAGAATTCTACGTTACGCAAGTTTAATTTACGTTATGGAAAAGTCGAAATAGTAACAATAGAATGGAATTTCATGATGAACAATAACTAGGTTAGATGAACAAATCATTAGTTTTTTCCTAAAAAGCCTTCAGGCTCCATCAGGGCTTGAACCTCTACATTTTTCATTTTTGTATAGTTGGCTTATGAAAAAAGTGATAATTTTAGATGGTGATATAATGGTTTTATGGGTTTTTTCGTTACTCTAGTATGAAAGAACTAGTGTAACTGTGTAAGGTTTTAGTATTTTAACTTAACCACTTATCATAGAAAAGTATGCATACAATGTGAAAGCTACTTAATATCCTGACATAAACTAATTTTGTTTGTAGAAACGAAGGAGTACAAAATAAATGGTGCTCATGAAAAAAAACTCCGACGCATTCTTTTGTCATTTTATCATTGTAAAACGTACTAGAATGCCTATGTATGTCTACACAGAAGAACCTTCGGACGTGCAAACCTATAAATATTATTATTTCGTCAGTTCTTTCCTCAATCTGGCATAATTTCCGTGCAATTTGCCTCTTTTGACAAATTCTCTAGAATTTTGGGTTTTTAGAACAAAGTCTTGCTTACGTGCTTGAGAAAACAATATTTTCTATATTTCTTAAGAGAGACCTTATTTAGATCCCCCTATATTTCTAAGGGGATCTCCTTTTTTTGTAGAGAAGAAGCCAATTTTCATGAAATATAAGATTAAAAGATAAAAATAGGCCATCCACTTAATTTTTTTTCAATTTAATTTGAAAGCAAGTGTTAAATTATTGATCCTTTTTATGAAGAATAGACGAAATAAAAATCTCCTGTATTATCTGCTATAGCTGAATTGACTTAGCGCTTGCGCGAAATTAATTTGGAATCTACGGGTTTCAGTCCAAATACAATTTTAATTCTTCGGGCATAATTTTAGAAGCCAGATTTAATTTTGGAAACTTACCCGGTATCTGAGTGTAGGTCTTAAACTTTCAATACTTACCAAATACTGTTTTCTTTTACTATCAAGGCCGTATCCAGTGGAAAGGAGGGGGATGTTAAAAGTTTGACCTCCAACCCGTAATTTTCTTCCGACTTGTAAAAACGTAACAAAATGCATAAAAACAAATTGTTGATGCGCTTTTTAAAGTTTCCTTTTGTAAAAAGCCCTAAAAAAATACTCCCCTCTGAACACAATCCTGGATATGTCCTTTCTTACAATCATTATTATTAGGTATTATTCTCAATGTAAAAATATGCCGATTTAAAAGATTTTTAGATATGTAACAGAGAGGGAAAACACATTTTGTACAATTTATTTCTTTTCCAGAGATGTATACCCGAATTCGTGAATGCAGCTTTTGATTTGCTCGTCGAAGTGACCAATACCTGTGGTGAATATGGTCCGACCGAATATTGTTCACAAACTGGTGTTCGAGGTCCATGGAAAACATGTGAAATTTGTGACTCTCGTATCCCTGAACTGGCTCATCCTCCCAAATACCTAACAGATTTTAATAACAATGATAACCTGACTTACTGGCAATCTGAAACTATGTTTGAAGGGATACAATACCCGAATCAGGTCAATTTAACTTTAAGACTGAGTATGTATCTTTTGATTTGTGTCTAATTTATTTCCCTTTTTTTTTTTTTCTGACACTGTTGTGTTATTGAATCAAATGTGAGGTTGAATAATATTTTGGATTCCATAAGGAAAATAATTTGTCCAACATATATGTAATTTTAAGCCAATTTTGACAACATCCCGTCATTCGCTAATATTTTTTCTCTTCTTTATTTTTTTTTTACTAATTTCATTAATTATTTAATTTATTAATTAATTTTGTCTGTTGAACGTACTGTTGCATTTGAATTTAAAGTTTTATTGTCTTCTGTGTATCCATATCGCTGTGGATTAAGATGTCTGGTCCATTTTTTTCAAATTTTATAAGTGACAAAGTTAGTGTATTTAAGTTTTTAGCGTGAACATGTTTTTCAAGCTCGAACGATAGTTGCATTCGTAAAACGTACAGTTTCATGTACGACCTCCGTCTTTGCGCAAAAAATTATGTACAGTAGTCTTGAAGCTAGCCACGCTGAAGCCATTTCCTCAATCTTCGCCTAAGGGGTGCTGACCTCCCGCCACCTGATGTACATCTCAAAGTACTACGGATGCCAAAATTACATCACACTTGGCACACTCCCCAAAACTGTTGGCACAATTTAGCCCGACTTTGAACGTGCCACCTGGTGCACATGATTTCAGAGAGAGAGAGAGAGGGACCTCTCAATCTTGGCTGATCTTCTCTAACATTTATCAAGTTAACACCTCAAAAATTGCAACCATTGAATAGAGACCCAATAGAGGAATGTATCCTATTTTTTAACTAATCATCCTTAAAAAGCGGGCTTAACACTTATGTAGAAGGGTACGGAATCACTCTTGGTGAATGGTGATTATGACCTGGCCTGTCCTTGGTTTCTCTTCTCAATGACTGGATTTGTTATTTTTTTTTCTTCTTAATATTGCACGGGTATGTAAGAAATTTTGCCCAGGCAGAAGATCGGGGGAGGGTGGGGTCGACCCCAGTCTTAGAACACCAAAAAATAAACAAAAAGGACCGAATTTTGCAAACTTGGAAAAATAAACAACTTTTGTCACTTATTTTTCGAAATCTTGGCCCCAACTGACCCCTTGCAATTTTTTTTGTTCGCAAAATGCTCTGACAAAAAAGAGGTTTTTTCTGTTTCTCAACAGATAATCCTGGAAGCCCCTATATACAGCATGAAGGAAGTATTTTTAAGTGGCCTAACTAGGTCGATTTGCTCGTACGCGGAAACAGCAACTGGGAAATTCCTAATGAAATCTTTGAAGCATTTCTAGCTAATACAAACTCAGAATTTGCAACATTTTATCCTTAGGGCCTCATAGCTAGTAGAAAATTGTATCAACTAAAAAAAAATTAAAGAAATTAATATAACAGGCTTGAAAGATAGTATGAGGTCGATGTTGCAAAATTAATCAAGGTCTTAAACGATAGATTGTGACCGGTACACATTATTAGTTATTTTTCATACTCAGTAGATGTGAGCAGGTTTGAATATGGAAGGGGGATGCCGAGGGATATTAAAAGCTTTTCCCTTCAGGAAGAGGTTAAAAATGTAGTGTTTTTTTTGTCCCGAAATTTCTCCCGAGTATTTTAGGATATTCTAATATACTGATTAATTTTAAAGTTAGTTAATAAACCCCATCCAAAACGGTTTTGTAAACTATATTAAATTATTCTTTATGCGTAGCAGGTACACATGAGGTCGTACCTGAGAGGAAGAAGAGATATATTTTTTTTTTTCTTAGAAAGGAGGTTACAAACTTGAAAAAAAATCCAACCTATGTCCTTTTTCTGATGTTAGTGCATTATAGGCTGTTTCGTATCGGACATTCCTTATTGTTTCTCTGCCAGCAGGGATTTATCGCAAGTGATTCTTTCTAGGCTAAATGTATAATGTTCATGCAATTTTCCCATTCTTTATTCGTTTATAACATAGAATCTATTACACATATCAATTTATGAATATGGGTCATTGTATTGTGTTCAAATTTTGGAAAACAATGTCTCCAGATGTTTCCAGATTTGATTTCATGATATCATGGAATTTCCTTTCCGGTATACCTGGCTTTCCCCTAAGAGGTTTCAAGAAGTCTGTTTTTGGTTTGAATGTATCCAAGAGGAAGGTTTGAACTTAGTGTTCATCCCCAAAGTTCTCAAGTTTAAAAAAAATGGAGGAACGATTCTTTGAAACTTGGCAAAAAAAAGAGGTGTCTGTAATATTTGCCCCTCAAGAAAAATTGTATCGTTTTACTCGTTTCTCATGTAAACTCGGTTATCGTTCTAGGTTGGAAAAAAAAAAGGTCAAGCCAACTCAGTTGGCTAAGAGGCTTTTTGGAGCAAGGGTATCGCGACTTGGAACAACAGAAAAAAGTCCCAACAGTATTGCTTTTCAAGACTTTCTCAAAACTGTTTTATTTCTTTTCAGAAAAATCTTTTGATATTACATATGTACGACTGAAGTTTCAAAGTCCAAGACCTGAAAGTTTTGCGATCTTTAAAAGAAGTTCTGAAGATGGACAGCTGATTCCATATCAATATTATTCGTGAGTTTTCTCGTTTTTTTTGTTTAAATTTAGATAGCTGATCCTGTTGATGTAAATTGTATATTTCTCGCTGCAGTATATGTTTCAAAATATTAAAAAGAAGAAACAAACAATATAGATAGTGTTCCTTTGTTACTAAAGAACAGAAAATCAGTCGAAATTTTGGGTGAACCTAGTTTATCTTGCTCAAATGCTATGTGGGTTTGCACTTTACGATTGTATATACTTCCTAAAATTTTGGAGACTGCAAGTCATAATTTATTTATTTAAAGTGAAAAACATGTATTTACGCGCCAGTGGACGGTGCATTAACTTAGCTGAATCTTATTTCATATTTTTCAACGTAAATAATCTTGAGGGCTCTGTCTACATTATTCCTTAATTAAACATATTCCTATTCCACCCTGCTGGGTGGATTAATACCATTGGTCTCTCTTTCAATTGCAATCATCAGTGGTTAAATAATGTTGGTTGTCAATTCATGTGACCAAAGCCAAATTTTACGGGTTAAGTCATTAATTGCTTCAGGAATTCAGAGAATTTTGTAATTACTGATGATAGTGAAGAAATTGATTGAATATTGAATAATCAAAGTTAATCTGCAAGAGGTGCTGACCTCGCCTAGGGTCAGTAGAATAGCTCGGTGCTGATTAGAAATGATCAAAAACTGAAAAGAAGTTGCACCTAGAAGAAAAAAAATGACATTCTAAAAATCGATAAAATGAATGATTAAAAAAAGAAACAAATAAACATAAATTTATATATGGATGCTACTATGGGGAAACAGCAGATAGACACACTGAATTTTGTTGCCGAGCGTTATATCTTGCCAAACTTATCACTTATATCTTAACACTTAGCATAGGATTATCGTAAATATTTCAAACTAGCAGTAAGATTTTACAGGGGTACTCAGACTTTTTACCGATGGAAACAATGGTTTCTTGTCTATTTAAATTCTAACATCATGGTATCCTATTCGAAGTACCTGATTTTCACTGAAATTTAGTTTTGAAATTACCTTGTTTAATTTTTTTTTTTTGTAAGAAAACTCTAAAATATAGCCTGCTATAAGTTGTTTTCTATAAAAGCGACGTGGAAATAGAAAATTTCCAGGAAACGTTGAAATTCACATTTATGAATTTAGTAAATGGAAAGTACTACTACTATTGATGTTCAAATTAAAGACTATAAAATCAGTAGATAAATTGGACAAGATGATAGAACTGTTTACTTCATCTATTTGGCTCTACCGTCCAGAATTTTCGTGTTTTTGTAGTGTAGGCATGGTCATGGCGTGAAAGTAGTTTATTTGCTTAGAAATAATTTAGAAAAAAATAGCATAGAAAAAACCATTAAGAAAAAAAGAAATAACTTAGAAAAAAATTTAAAGGAAGGAGGATCAGAATACTATTTTCTCGAGCTCGAAAAAGAATTTATAAGGAATTGTAAACCATTATTGTCTATGATATGGTCTTTTCTTAAATTAATATGTCCTATTTTCACGTTATCTTATTTAAAATAACACGTATGTATGAAGGCAGTACATACAGTTGAACTCCAGCGGAAGCAGTGGAAACTCCAAGAAGCCAAATTCTTTTTTATCAGGTCTGAATTTAAGCAATTAAACAAACGTGTACATGCATAATTTTTTATTTATCCCTGAAATTTTCCTCGAAAACGGGACAATGACCTTTCTGACATAAAAATCGATGTAGATAGGTCATAATTTTGGAAAAATTTGTTTTAAATCTCATTTTGTAAATTCTGTTTCGTATGAATGACGTCACAAATACCCAGATGTCCAGTGCCCTAATGGTTTTACTTTCCATTTATTTGATTTTAATTTGATTTTGTTTACTTTTTTTTGATTTGATTTTGTTTTACTTTACTTTTTATTTGATTTTGCAAATCAAATAAAAGCTAAGTTATTGTTTTGCGAACGATATTAAACAGCTGTCTTTATTTCCATCTTGCGAAACTTGGTATCCTGGTAATAAGGTCCATATCAGCCATTTAGATTATCAGTAAGGACGTTAATCTAATAAAAATTGTATCTATAGTATCAGATATGTATATTAGGCATGTATACTAGATGTCTTAGGTGCATACAAGTCCAGTTCACTGGAGGGGAAGAGGCCCCATATCCCTCCCATTTTTTGTCCCCCCTCATTATTTTAAATATTTGATGATGAAAGGAAGATAATATATCATGTTTGAACTTCCATAAATTTTTTATTCCTTAAACAATCATTTATTTAATCCTTATCTATTAATACATTTTATTATTTTTCAGGATTTTTAGTACTATAGTGGAATTGAATGAATGAGTGAAACGAGTTGACGGTTAAAATCATAATCGAACTTTTATTAATTTTCTATTTCTTCAAGGATGATTTCATT